>NC_141668.1:11721831-11976831 GCF_028749965.1 Puma concolor
TCTCCAGCAGCTTTCTTTGGATTTTCTGTCCTACAGAAATTCCTGAGTCGAGGGAATGTGAAAGGCTTAATCGTGTGTCTGAGATGTGAAAGAGGAAAAAATGCAAATACAAATATCTGAAAAAAAGTGATCTTCCAACTTCTCTCTCCTACCCACTTCCCTGAGAAGCTGAGTGCCACTAAGAATCCAAGGTCTCCTTCTGTGTTAGTCTGCAACGTCGGCATCAGGCTTTGCACGTAGAACGTGCTTAATACAGATAACAATTAGATGCGCTCAAGCAGAGAAGAAATCCATGGAGACAAAGGGGTTAACAGTCCAACTAGGTGGGCAGAAGGTCCCGGAGAAGCTGGAAAGTGGATTAACTACACAGTGGGAGAGATTCTATTTGGAAATGTGAGACCCCTCTCAGACAGCAGGAAAGGCCAGAAGGTAGAAGAGAAGCCCCTCTTTCTGGGGAGAAGAGGACATAAGAGTATTCAGTGTTCTTTGCCCTGACATGTTTGGTATGGTTATAACCTGGTCTGTTCTCCACCATGTCTGCTAGGTGTCTGCGCAGCAGATAACGTGTCTTCTTATTTCTCAGACGTCCAAGCTGAGAGGAATCAGGCCATAACCGGACACAGAGACCACTGTGCAGTACTCAGGGACCCTAGGATTGGTACTAGAGGCCATGATCAAACAGAACTTGCGGCTGCCTCCAGAAACTGGGAAGAAGGAAGCAGATGGGTATTTGGCGGCCCAAAGAGCAGGCTAACCCAGATACAATGAGTGCTCCCCTGACTAGTCCATTTTCTCACACACTCCCCACTGTCCTTGCGATTAACCAGGGCCATATACTCGTTCAGGATAACAAAAGAGGAGCACCAAGGTCAGGGTCAATTCCAAGGCGTGGCACACTTGAAAAGCCCTCACTTCTGCTGGGAGGTCTGAGGAACAGGATGTGCTTTCCAGATGACGGGACAGGAGGATGGTAGCTTGCGTCCCTGAGTATCGGAGAATGCCCTACTGACTGGGGCTGGATGTGTGCTGTAAGTGACAACTAAGCCTTGTTGTCTCTAAGCACTGGGATTTCAGAATCTTTTTTTAAACTGTATTACAGTATAACCTGTCCAGAACTGTTTTCAACCAGGTGAGGTTATTAAACAACTATGAACTTCCAGCAAATCACCATCCTAAGCTAATAAAAGACAGAACTGCGAGGGCTCTGATATGTCAGATCTTTATGGGGCCCAAAGTATAGACCCTCTTCTGACCAATGATCTTGCTCTCACCAAACGTGCACAGACTTACAGACTCATCCTGTTTCCATGTAGAGATGAGGTTTTCCATCATTACTTAGCATAACCGCCTTCAGACCACCATTCCAGTGGATAAAGACTCTCGATCTCCACTTCCACAGCCCCACCCTCCATGGCTTGGGGAACGATTTAGTCAATTTCTTTAGTGGTACTCCCTTGCCTGGCAAGCAAGATAGTAAGCTCACAGGGTTTTTTCTTTCTTTCTTTATAGTCTGGTAGGCTTTGTTTTATTTGGTGACACATCTGATTACCCTTCTCCAGCTTGATTATGGAGGGAGGCATCCAAAATGTTTGCCCTTTCCTAAATTGTCAGCTTTCAAGAACAGTCAAGAATCTTGAACCTCTAATATACATTATCCTGACTGCACATGTCCAAGGCAACTCAGGGGATATCTGAGTCATGAGTCTCTAAGATACTGACCTTCAACCAGGCCAGAAGTACCCTGACTCCAATGATCTCTCAGAGTTGAAGCGGATGCTTTGAAAATGATTATACAACATTAACTCCAGGGAACTCCTAAGGAGAAACTTTTCCTGCACTTACTTCTCACAGAAATCAGTCACAGAACCCCACCATCTGCATGAGAGAGAGGAAAAAAAAACATTGGCTATGAATTATTTTAATGGTAGAATAATAACCCTAGAAGGGAACCAGCACCTGCTCAGCATCCTCACTGATAAACATAATTTGGAACACCTGCTAGCCAATGGCAACTCTTTGAGTCCAAGTTTTATTTAGTTTGTCTTATTTATCATTCCCAAGTTTCTCAAATAAGCAAGCCAATAACTATCATCAGAAATCAAGATTTTACACTGTGATAGGATGTTCATTTGCCAAGCAAACATTTGCCAAGAACTCACTACAGGGTAAGGTACTGGGCTTGGCTGAGAAATGAAAATGTGAATAAAATGTAGATGTGATTGCCCTCTAGAAGATAAAAAGACTTCAGTCAGGTGTAAAAGTCAAAATAAGAATCTCCATAAAAGAATCTAAAGTGAACACAGTCACCTCCTGAGTGGTGTCGGAACACAGCAGTAGTAACTAACACTGACTGGTGCAAAGTTTCACAGAAGAATTGAAAATTGGGTTGGGTCTTAACAAGTGGAATTTGGTCAGATGGGGGACAGACTGGAAGAAGGTCTTTGTAGGCAGAGATAGAGCAGGTACAATGCACTGAGGATGAAGAAATTTTGATATGATGAAGATTTAGCTAACTCTTTTAAATTAAGTGGGTGAACTTGGGGATGGAGGTTGTCATGAAGTCACCTTATAAAAAACTGCTGAACTAAGGACTTTGAACTTCATCATGTAGGCAGTAGAAAGCGAACTGAAACTTATAGTTTCTGTGTGCCCCCACTTCCAGCCAATATGGAATACCACAGGCCAAATCTACCCTATTATCAAAAACAACTAAAAACCATACAAAATATATGCAATGATTTTGGGACATTGGACAACAGCAAATGCAAGACAGTCATTTCTGAGAAAAAGGAAACAAATGAGCTAAACTCTACAATTACCCCAGCACACTGTCTGGACAAAAAGTCTCACAATTTCATAGACACTACAAATGCATAAAGCCAAGAAGCCATATGAACCCCAAGTACATGATGCATAAAGAAAACTACATTAAGAAATAATAAATGACCATATAAACACAAAGGATTATGAGAACACTATGAAAAATTATATGCCAACAAATTGGGACAACCTAGAAGAAATGGATAAATTCCTAGAAACATAACACCTTCCAGTTCAGAAAATTTGAAAGGATGGATTAGCAATTAAATTGAATCAATAATCAAAAACCTCCCAATAAATAAAAGTCTAGGACCAGATGGCTTCACTGTTTTAATTCTACCAAATAAGAGTTAGTACCTATTCTTCTTAAACTACTCCAAAAAAAAAAAAAAAAAAAAAAAAATAGAAGAGGAAGAAAAGCTTCCAAATTCATTCTACAAGGTCAGAATTACCCTGATACCAAAACAAAAAAAGAAAACCACAAGCCAATATCGCCAATGAACACAGATGCGAAAATCCCCAACAAAGTATTACCAGACTCCAACAATATGTTAAAAAAAAATCATCTACCATGATCAAGTGGGATTTGTTCCCAGGATGCAAGGGTGGTTTAGTATTCACAAGTCAATCAATGTGATACATCACATTAACAAGAGAAAGGATTAAAAATCATATGATAATTTCAATAGATGCAGAAAAAGCATTTGACAAAGTTCAACATTCCTTCATGACAAAAACTCTCAACAAAGTAGAGTTGGAGAGAACATACCTCGATGTAATAAAGGCCATATATAAAACCCCACAGCTAACATAATACTCGGTGAAAACTGAGAGATTTTCCTCTAAGATCAAGAACGATACAAAGACACCCACCCTCATTACTTTTATTCAACACAGTACGAGAAGTCCTAGCCACAGAAATCAGACAATAAAAAGAAGTAAAAGTCATCCACATTAGTAAGAAAGAAGTAAAACATTCACTACACTATTTGCAGGTGACACTATACTATATACAGACAACCCTAAAGACTCCACACCAAACAACTACTAGAACAGGTAAAATGAATTCAGTAAAGTCACAGGATACAAAGTTAATATACATAAATCTATTGCATTTCTAAACACTAATAATTAAGTAACAGAAACTAAGAAAACAATCTCATTTACAATTGCACCAAAAAGAATAAAATACCTATGAATAAACTTAATCAAGGAGGTGAAAGAACTGTACTCCAAAAATTATAAACATTGATGAAGAATTTGAAGGTGACACAAGCAAATAGACATCCCATTGTCTTTGTACTGAAGAACTAATATTTTTTAAATGTCTATACTACCCAAAGCAATCCAAAGATTTAATGCATCCAAAGTACCAACAACATTTTTCATGGAACTAGAACAAATAATCCTAAAGCTTGTATGGACACACTAAAGACCCTGAATAGGCAATGCAATCTTGAGAAACCAGAACAAAGCTGGAGGTATCACAATCCCAGATTTCAAGATATACTACAAAGTTGTAGCAATCAAAACAATATGGTACTATCACAAAAATAAACACATAGATCCATGGAAACAGAATAGGGAGCACAAAAATAAACTCACATTTATTTCATCAGCTAATCTAGGACAAAGGAGGTGAGAATATACAATGCGGAAAAGATAGTCTCTTCCACAAATGATGCTGGGAAAACTAGACAGCTACATGCAAAAGAATGAAAGTGGATCAGTTTTTTACACCCGACACAAAAATAAACTCAAGGTGGATTAAAGACCTAAATGTAAAGACCTGAAAACATAAAACTCCTAGAAGAAAACACTGGCAGTAATTTCTTTCACATCAGCTATAGAAACATTTTTCTAGATAGGTCTCCTCAGATAGGAAAACAAAAGAAAAATTAAACTACTGGGAATACATCAAAATAAAAAGTTTCACCAGTGAAGGAAACCATTAAAAAAACAAAAAGGCAACCTATTGAGTGGGAAAAGATATTTGCAAATTATATATTTTGGATACTAACCAGTTATCAGATATATCAAGAATGTATACAACTCAATACCAAAAAATAAAATAATCCAACTAAAAAGTGGGCATGAACAAACATTTCTCCAAAGAAGACATCCAGACGGCCAACAGACAAATGAAAAGATGCCCAACATTATTCCTCATCAGGGAAATACAAATCAAAACCACAACAAGATATCACCTCACATCTGTTAGAATGGCTAAAATCAAAAATACAAAACATAACAAGAATTGATGAGGATGTAGAGGAAAAGGAACCCTTGTGCACTGTTGGTGGGAATGCAAGTTGGCACAGCCATTGTGGAAAACAGTATACAGGTTCCTCCTCAAAAAAATGAAAAACAGAATTACCATATGATTGAGTAATTCCACTACTATTTACTCGAAGAATATGAAAACATAATTCAAAAAGATATATGCACTCCTATGTTTACTGAAGCACGATTTACAATACTGAAGATATGGAAGCAGCCCAAGTGTCCACTGATAGATGAATGAAGAAGATGTGATATATGTATACAATGAAATATTACTCAGCCATAAAAAGAGATCTTGCCATTTGCAGTGACATGGATGGACCTAAAGGGCATAATGCCAAGTGAAATAAGTCAGACAGAGAAAGACAAATATCATACGATTTCACATATGTGTGGAATTTAACAAAACAAATGAACAAAGAAAGAAAAGGAATGAAAAAACTCAAGTACAGACAACAAACTGGTGGTTGCCAGTTCTTTTGCACATAGCAGATGGGAGGTGAGCTTGGAGAGGAGTGAAACTGATGAGACGCATCAGGAGTACACATCTTGGTGAGCACTGATCAATTGCTGAATAGTTATACTGCACACCTGAAATTATTATAACACTATATGTTAATAATACTTCAATAAAAAAAGAAAAAACCTACACTAAGGTACATGATAATCAAGCTGTTTACAACCAGTGATCAAGAGGAAATCTTAAAATTAACCAAGGACAAAAAAGTGACATGTGCATAGGAACAAAGCTAAGAATGTTGGCAGACTTTTCCTCAGGAACAACGCAAGACCGAGACCGTGGACCAACATCTTTAAAGTACTAAAAGAAAGAAAAACTGTCAGCCTAGAATTCTATACCCAGTTTTCAAAAATGAAGACAAAATTAAGACCACTCACACATATGAACACTGATAAGTTCATCACAAGATTTTACCACCAGAAATGTTAAAGGAATTTCCTTAATATGAAAACTATACCAGATGGAAATCTGTTTTTTTCCCCAAAGGAATGAACACTTACAAATGATAAATAGGTAAGTAAATATAAAATACTATTTTTATAACTTGAAAAAATATATTTTTAAAAGATAACTGCCAAAAGCAAAAATAATACAATGTATTATGTGATTCATAACACACGTAAGAGGAAAATGTATGACAACAATAGCACAAAGGAGAGAAGGGGAGGCAGAGAAGTACAATGTTGTAAGGCTCTAATATTTCAATGAAATGATATAACACGTATCCAAGAAGTTCTAAAGTAACCACTAAAAAAAAATCAGTGGAGGTTATAAATCAACTTATCATTACATAGCCAACATAGGAGATAAAACTGAATCATAAATAATACTTACCTAAAAATAATACATAAAAAGAGGAACCAAGAACTGATATGGTGAACAGAAACTGCAAGAGGACAGATTTAAACCCAACCATGCAATAATCATATTATATGTGAATGGTCTAAATACCTTAAACAAAAGACAAGGATTGTCATATTGCATTTAAGAAGCAAGATCTACCTATATGCTACCTACGGGAAACCCACTTTAAATATAGTTTGTACTCATCTCTGAAGACTGCACCAGCCCTAATGGACTGCAGCTTTCAGCTCTTCTCCTCTGGAATGTCACGGCCTCTGGTGAATATGGACTTTACCAAAGAGTCATGCCAAGTCTCACTGTGTTCACTATAAGCACTAAAATGCCCATTTTATCCCAACTTCTGGATTCTTCAGTTGTCAAAATGGCCAACTTTCAGGAAGCATTCCAACTTACTGGCCTTACCAAATACCTATTTTGTATCAGACTATGAATTACCAGAATTACCAGAAATTAAAATTTGTGCCATGCAATCTTTTTTCTCCCTTCCAACTAAAAGACCCATATTAATAGTTCATTAATTCATTCACTCATTCATTCAACAAATCATTAACATTTATAATTTGGTCACTAAGCCAGATGCATTGCATACACAAGTATATACTGGTGAAACAAAACAGCATAGTTTCTGTACCCATGGAGCTTAAAATACAGTACGGACAGTCTCCAAGCAAACAAAAATATAATTACATGTTAAGAGTTGTAATGGAGGAAGCTAGAAAGATGGTGGAGTAGGGAGACCCTAAGCTCACCTCAGCCCACAGATACAACTAGATAACACTCACATCAGCACAAATAACGCAGAAAATGACCCCAATACTAGCAGAGCAAACTCCACAACTGGAGTTAGAAAAGAGACCACACAGAAGAAGGTAAGAAGGGCAGAGACTTGGTTTGGAAACAAAATGGATGGTAACCATCCACAGTCAGGAAGGAGCCAGGGTGGTGAAGAATGGCAAGATACAGACTATCACACCTAGAAGCCCACGTGGGAAACACAAATCCCCATAACATTTGGCTTTGAAAGTGAGAGGGGCCAAATCTGAGTTCTTTCAACCAGAAGGTCTTAAAGCCTAGAATTTTAAAAATTTGTCAGGCTCTGCTCTGGGAGAGCCTAGAGGGCATTAGGAAACAAAGTCCCCGCCCTGAAAGAGACAGCAAAACAAATAGCCAGTGGAGATACAGTGTGGAAGCAGCAGTTTGGAAAAACTGGGGGCAGATGGGAAGAGGGTTATTTACTCATCTCTGAGCATATCTTGGGGAGGCAGGGATCACAGGGAGGCCCCTCTAGGAACAAAGGAGCTGGCGCGAGCCATTTCCCTTGCTCGTTCCCCAGCATAAACACACGACCACCTGCAGGAACCAGCACAGTACCAGCACTCACTACCAAACTTGCTTACACCAAGCCCTGTTCTCCCTGCGTTTCGGCAGATCTTCCCTTCCCACTCTTGCCTCAGTGTCAGCCCTGCAGAGGCCTCCCCCAGGAGACCAGCACAAACCTTGCCAGCACTGCGTCTCCCAACCCACACCTGTTGCAGGGCCTCAGTGTCAGCGGCAATGGCAGCAACAGGTCTCATTACATAAGCACGCCTGTGCATATTTTGCTAAAACGTGCCCCATCTGGCTAGGGACAAAACACTGCCCACAACAGATAAAGAGAGACTCTGCAGACAACCGGACTGCAGGAAAAAGAGGCCAGGACTCAACAGTAGGGCACATGAAACCCCACACAGGACACACTCCCTGAAGTGCCAGGATCTGGTGAACAGGGACGCTGCACTGCAGGGCACTACAAGGCCTCTTCTTCATAAGGCCATGACCTTCCAGAGCAAGAGATGTAGCTGGATTTCCCAACACACAGAAACAGAGAAAGCTAGACAAAATGAGGAGACAGAGGAATATGTCCCAAATGAAAGAACAGGACCAAACCACAGCAAGAGAAGTGTAATGGATGTAAGTAATATGCCTGATGGAGAACTTAAAGTAACAATCATAAAGACACTCACTGGACTTGAGAAAAGAGTAGAAGACATCAGTCAGACCCTTAACAAAAAGTTAATAAAGAACCAACCAGAGATGAAGAACACAATAAATGAAATAAAAAATACACTTAAAGGAATAAATAGCAGGCTAGAGGAAGCAGAGGAATGAATTAGTGACCTAGAAGACAGAGTGATGGAAAGCAATTGAGCAGAACAAATGAGGACGAAAAAAGAATGAAATATTGAGAATAGTCTTAGGGGACTCAGTGACTCCATCAAGCCTAATAACATTCACATTATAGGGATCCTGAAGAAGAGAAAGAAAAGGGGACAGAAAATTTACTTAAAGAAATAATAGCTAAAGACTTCCCAAATTGGAAAAAGGAAACAGATATCCGGATCCAGGAGGGACAAAGATCCACCCAAAAAAATCAATGCAGGAGGGTCCACACAAAGATACACAGTAATTAAAAGAGCAAAAAGTAAGTGAAAAAGAAAAAAATTTTTAAACTGCAAGAGGAAAGAAGACAGTTTCATACCAGGGAAACCTCATAAAGCTATTAGTGGATTTTTCAGCAGAAACTCTGCAGGCCAGAAGGGAGTGGTATGATATAAGTGCTGAAAGGGAAAAGTCTGCAGCCAAGAATACTCTGTCCAGCAAGGCTATCATTCAGAATAAAAGGAGAGATAAAGAGTTTCTCAGACAAACAAAAACTAAAGGAGTTTATGACCAGTAAACCAGCCCTACAGGAAATATTAAAGGGGACTTTTTGAGTGGGAAGGAAAGACCATAAGTGAGAGTATAAAAAGTAAAAAACACAAAAGCAGCAAAAATAAGTATTTCTGTAAAAACCAGTCAAAGGATTCATAAAATAAAAGGATGTAAAATATGACACCATATACCTAAAATATGGGTGGCAGAGGAGTAACGAATGGGTTCAAACATAAGAAACCATCAACTTAATACAGACTGCTTAATGCAGATGTTTATACACACCTAATGGTAACCACAAACCAATAATAAAGAATAGAGAGAAAGGAATGCAAATAAATCACTAAAGGAAGTCCACAAACAATGAAAGAGAGCAAGAGAAGGATCTGAAAAAAACTACAAAAACAACCACAAAATAAGTAACAAAATAGCAATAAATATGTATCTGTCAATAGTTACTTTGGTTTTTTCAATGTTTATTTTTATTTATTTTAAGAGACAGAGACAGAGAAAGAGAGAATCCTAAGCAGGCTCCACACTGCCAGCACAGAGCCTCATGTGGGACTCAAACCCATGAGCCATGAGATCATGACCTGGGCTGAAACCAAGAGTCAGATACTTAACCAACTGAGCCACGCAGGTGCCCATCAGTAAATGGACTAAACACTCCAATCAAAATACAGAGTGTGACAGAGTGGATAAAAAAAAATAGAACCTATCTAGATACTGCCTACAAAAGACTCATTTCAGACCTAAAGACACCTGAAGATTGAAAGTGAGGAGATAGAGAAACATCTATTATGCAAATGGGTATCAAAAGAAAGCCATGGCAGCAATAATTATATCAGACAAAATAGGCTTTAAAACAAATACAGTGGGGTGCCTGGGTGGCTCAGTCGGTTAAGTGTCTGACTCTGGATCAGGTCATGAGCTCATGGTTCATAAGTTCAAACCCTGGATTGGGTTGCTGTTGGCAGAAAACCTGCTTCGGATCCTCTCTCCCCGCCCCTCTGTCTCTGTCCCTCACCTGCTCGCACGCACTCTCTCTCTCTGAAAAATAAATAAAACATTTAAAAATAAATAATCAATACAAATCCTGTAACAAGAGACAAAGAACGATACTACATAATAGTAAAGGGGACAACCCAGCAAGAAGATACGACAATTGTAAATATTTATGCACCCAATATGAAAATACCCAAAGACATAAAACAGATAACAACAAGCATAAAGGAACGAATCAATAGTAATGTGATAGCAGTAGAGGACTTTAATATCCTACTCATGTTAATGGACAGATTATCCAAACAGAAAACCAAAAAGGCAGCAGTGGCTTTGAATGACACACTGGACCAGATGGATTTAACAGATATATTCAGACCATTCCATCCTAAAACACAATACACATTCTTTTCAAGTGCACACAGAACATTCTCCAGAATAGATCACCCATCAGGTTACAAAACAAGTCTCAACAAATTCAAGAAGACATCTTTTCTGACCACAATGCTATGAAACTAGAAGGCAACCACAAGGAAAAGTCTGGAAAGAACACCAATGCATGGAGACTAAATCACATGCTACTAAACAATGAATGGGTCAACCAGGAAATCAAAGAAGAAATTGAAAACTACATGGAAATGAATGAAAAATGAAGACACAAGGATCCAAAATCTTCAGGATGCAGCAAAAGCAGTTCTAAGGGAAGTTTGCAGCAAAAAAAATTCTTGCTTCTCAAGAAGAAAAATCTCAAACAAGCTAACCTTACACCTAAAGGATCTAGAAAAAGAAGAATGACCAAAACCCCAAACCAGCAGAAGGAGGGAAATAATAAAGATCACAACAGAAATACATGATACAGAAACTAAAAAAGCAATAGAACGGATGAATGAAACCCAGAGCTGGTTCTTTGAAAAGATCAACAGAATGGATAAACCTCTTGCCAGACTCATAAAAAGAATGACCCAAATAAAAAACAAAATAACAAATTAAAGGGAAGTAACAACCAACACCACAGAAATATAAACAGCTGTAAAAGAATATTATCAAAAAACCTATATGCCGAAAAACAAACAAAAACAAACAAACAAACAAACAAAAAACTAGATGCAGGGGTGCCTGGGTGGCTCAGTCGGTTAAGCATCCGACTTCAGCTCAGGTCACGATCTTGCGGTCAGTGAGTTCGAGTCCCGCGTCAGGCTCTGTGCTGACAGCTCAGAGCCTGGAACCTGCTTCGGATTCTGTGTCTCCCTCTCTCTCTGCTCCTCTCCTGCTCGTGCTCTGTCTCTCTCTTTCTCTCAAAAATGAATAAATGTTTTAAAAACAAAACCTATACGCCAAAAAAATTGGACAGCCTAGAAGAAATGGATCAATTCCTAGAAACATATAACCTACCAAAACTGAAGCAGGAATAGAAAATTTGAACAGACCGATTACCAGCAATGAAACTGAATCAATAGTCAAAAAAACTCCAAACAAACAAAAGTCCAGGATCAGATGGCTTCACAGGCGAATTCTACCAAATATTTAAAGAAGAGTTAATACCTATTTTTCTCAAACTGTCCAAAAAACAGAAGAGGAAGGAAAATACAAAAATTCATTCTATGAAGCCAGCATTACCTTGATTCCAAAGCCAGACAAAGGCTCCATTAAAAAGGAGGATCACAGGTGTGCCTGGGTGGCTCAGTCGGTTAAGCGTGTGACCTCACCTCAGGTCGTGATCTCACCACTCGTGAGTTCGAGCCCCCCGTCGGGCTCTGTGCTCACAGCTCAGAGCCGGAGCTGACTTCCAGTTCTGTGCCTCCCTCTCCCTGCCCTTCCCCCACTCACACTCTGTCTCTTTCTCTCAAAAATAAATAAAAATTTTTAAAAATTTAAAAAAAAAGGAGAATTGCAGCCCAATACCCCTAATGAACATAGATGTAAAAATCCTCAACAAAATACTAGCAAACTGCATCCAACAAAATTAAAAAAAAAATCATTCACCACAAATGGGATTTATTCCTGGGATGCAAAGGTGGTTCAATATTCACAAACCAATCAACATGAAACATCACATCAATAAAAGAAAGGGTAAAAACCATATAACCATTTCAATAGATGCAGAAAAAGCATTTAGCAAAGTACAACATCTATTCACGATAACAACAACAACAACAACAACAACAACAAACCCTGCAAGGGGTGCCTGGGTGGTTCTGTCAGTTAAGCATCTGATTCTTGATTTTGGCTCAAGTCATGATCTCACGGTCATCAGATCAAGCCCCATGTCAAGCCCTGCACTGAGTGTGGAGCCTGCTTAGGTTTCTCTCTCTCCTTCTCTCTTTCTCTGCCCCTCCCCCCTCACACAATCTCTCTCTCTCTCTCAAAATAAATAAACATTAAAAAAAACCTCAACAAAGTAGGTTTAGAGGAACCATAACAAAGATCTTATAAGAAAAACCCACAGCCAACATCATACTCAATGCGGAAAACCTGAGAGCCTTTCCTCCAAGGTCAGGAACAAGACAAGGATATGCACTCACCATTTTTATTCAACATTGTACTGGAAGTCCTAGCCCCAGCAATCAAACAGAAGGAAATAAAAGGCATCCAAATTGGTAAGGAAGATGTAAAACATTCACTACACTATTTGCAGATGACATGATACCATATACAGAAAACCCTCAAGACTCCACCAAACAACTACTAGAACTGATAAATGAATTCAGTAAAGTCACAGGATACCAAATCAATGCACAGAAATCTGTTGCATTCGGATACACTAAAAACAAAGCAGAAGAAAGTGAAATTAAGAAAATAATCTCATTGACAATTGCATCAAAAATAATAAGATACCTAGGAATAAACCTAACCAAAGAGGTGAAACATGTGTACTCTGAAAACTATAAAACACTGATGAAAGAAACTGAAGATGACACATAGAAATGGAAAGACATTCCAGGCTCATGGATTGGAAGGACCTCTATTGTTAAAATATCTATACCACCCATAGCAATCTACACACTTAATGCAATCCCCATCAAAAAGCCAATAGCATTTTTCAGAGAACTAGAATAAATAACCCTAAAATATGTATGGAAAAACAAAAGACCCTGAATAACCAAATAATCTTGAAAAAGAAAAGCAAAGCTGGAGGCATCACAATTCCAGACTTCAAAAGATTACAAAGATGTAATTAAAATAGTACGGTACTGACACAAAAATAGACACACAGATCAACAGAACAGAATAGAAAACTCAGAAATAAACCCACAATGATAGGGTCAATTAATCTATGACAAAGGAGGAAAGAACATACAATGGGAAAAGAGACAAGTGTCTTTAACAAATGATGTGGGGGAAAATTAACAACATGCCAAAGAACAAAACTGGACCACTTTCTTGTACCATACACAAAAATAAACTCAAAATGGATGAAAGACCTAAATGTGAGACCTGAAACCATAAAAATCCTAGGAGAGAGCAGTAACGTCTCTGACATCAGCCCTAGAAACATTTTTTTCTAGGTATGTCTCCTGAGGCAAGGGAAGTAAAAGCAAAAATAAACTATTAGAGCTACATCAAAATAAAAAGCTTCTGCACAGTGAAGGAATCAACAAAACTTTTAAAAGGCAATATTTTGATGGAAGAAAATAATTGCAAATGGCATATCTGATAACGGTTAGTATCCAAAATATATTAACACCCCAAAACCAAAATAATCTAATTTTAAAATGAGCAAAAGACATGAACAGACATTTCTCCATAGAAGACCCACAGATGGCCAATGGACACATGAAAAGATGCCCGACATAGCTCATCATTAGGGAACTGCAAATCAAAACTACAATGAGATATCACCTCACACACGTCAGAATGGCTAAAATCAACAACATGATAGGTAACAGGTGTTGGAAAGAACAGGCGAGAAAGGAACCTTCTTGCACTGCTGGTGGGAATGCAAACTGGTGAAGCCACTGTGGAAAACAGCGTGGAGGGTCCCCCCGAAATTAAAAAAGCTATGATCCAGCAATTGCACTACTGGATACTTACCCCCCCCCAAAAAAATACAAAGACACTGATTCAAAAGGATACATGCACCCCTATGATTATTGCAGTATGATTTACAAGAGCAAAATTAAGGAAGCAGCCCAACCGTCCATTAACAGATGAATGGAAAAAGAAAAGGTGGCACGTGTGCACACATACATACACACACGTATACACACACGAGGCAATACTCCTCAGCCATAAAAAAGAATGAAATCTTGCCATTTGGCACACCATGGATGGAGCTAGAGAGTATACGCTAAGTGAAATAAGTCACAGAAAGACAAATACACACAATTTCGCTCATAAGTGGAATTTAAGAAAAAAATGAGCAAAGGAAAAAAGAGAGAGAGACCAAGAAACACGTTCTTAACTATAGAGAACTGATAGTTACCAGAGGGGAGGGGGTGGGGGATGGGGCAACAGGTGATGAGGATTAAGAAATGCACTCGTCACGATGAGCACCGGGTGATGTGCAGAAGTGTTGAATCATTCTATCATACACCTGAAACTAATATAGTTTACTATACTGGAACTAAAATAAAAACGTTGATAAATTTTTTGAAAAAGACTTGGAAGCAAAGAGAAAAGATTAGGAGGCAGGTGTTAAGTAGACAGTGCGGCCAAAGGAGGCCTCACTGAGGGACAGCGTTCAAGCTCAGATCTGAGTGGGAACCAACAGTTTCCGAGCACAGGGAGCACATACGTAAGACCCCGAGACAGGAGCAGCTTGGTCGTGCTCGAGGTGCTTGAAGGCCAAGGGTAGTCACCCGGGATTCAGTCAGAGCGGTACGCTGGAGCCCGATCATGCAGGACTCTAGCAGGAAGGCTGTGTTTTCCTCTGGGTGCAGCGGAAAGTCCTTACCACGTATAAACAGAAGGGTGACATGTGGCTCAGTTTACGTTTTTAGACTGCGGGGTAAGTCTGTGGAGAATGGATTATAGCACGACAGGAGTGGAGACAAGGAGACAAGTCTAGGAGGCTGTCGCTGAGGGACCGGCAGGAGAGGAAGGGCTTGGACCAGAGCGGTGGCGGCAGAGGGAGGTTAAAGCATGGGAGATGCACCAGGGAGGTCGAACTGGTTTTTGACAATTTATCTGTCAGCTGGGAGGGAGAGAGCGAAATCAAGGGTAATTCCGGCCGGGTGGGTGGTGCAAAGATGAAGAGGACTGGAAGTGTCACACGTTCTGGGTGGGAATCAGGAGTTCGGGCTGAGACTCAGGTTCGGTTTGAGAAGTCTGAGAGGCACCAGCGCCCACCCTGGCTCTCGAGCCCCAATCAACAGAGGCCAACAAATCGGGCCCCGCAGGATCTCGAAAGAGTGCAGATCCGAAATTCGGTCACTAGACTTAAGTTGTACGTGACCAGGTCTAGTTCGTCTCTAATTCTAAATATGGGTTCTCCCATCTCTGTTGCCCTCTTCCCCTGTCCCTGGGCCTGCGTCGGCAGCCTATCTGGTTCTCTTGCTGCCTTGTCTTTCCAACGAACTGAACGATAGGTTTTGTGGGGCTGAATTGTTTCTCAGGCGATCAAGCTCACCTCCCATCGTTTGGATTCTCTACCTCACAATAGGCGAGCCCAGGATTTCCCCCCGCTCCCCGGCTCCATGCAAAGGAAGCCTCTCCTAGCTTCTAGCCCACGCTAGCCCACACAAGCACCAGGAGGCATTTAAAGACAGGGGCAGGTCATCTGTGACCCCACGGACTTCGAACGGTCACCCGAAGATGAGCGGACCTAAAAACCTGGAGCCCCCAAAGAGCAGAGGAGCCTGCTGACCACGACGGGACCTCACCTTCCATACTACTCACCAGACCTGGGGGGCACCTGGGTCATGGGGGACAAGGATGGCTTCACAGCCCAGGAGGACAGGGGTCCGTGTCCCGAAAGAACCAGCGGAACCGTGAGGACCACGCTGTGGCCAGAAGACCGCGCTCTCTTCCCACACACTACGGTCCCCTGGCAGAGCACTTTTTCCTGGGGTCGCCGACCCAGACCTGAACACCAGAGAAATCCGTCAGGCCACCGGCAGAGGTCTAGCCCCAGGATACCACACGAGGAAAAAAAACGTGTTCAGGGAATCCTACTCTCTTAAAAGCTGCCCTGCTGGCCTGTCAAGTTTATGACCTCAGAATCCCTGACTCCTCCTTGAGGAAACACTTTAGCTGAACACTTGCCAGCCTGGCTGCCTGTCTGTTTCTGTGCAACGAACAATTTTGTGGTTCCTCACAGGTTCGGTTGGGACTGTAATAGAAAAGAAAAGAAAAGAAAAGAAAAGAAAAGAAAAGAACAAAATCAAATCAATCACTAATTGGAAGAGATTAAAAAAAAAAAGTCTGCCAGAGAAAAAATCAGAAGGTTTATTTCAAATTTGCTTTTCTAGTTTTGAGAAATGTAAGGCTTTAAATGTTTTCTCCAATAGGTGGAGACTAGTTAAATTACAGCGTCACTCAATAAATTCTGAAGGCTGCAACAATACAGATTGAAATATTGTTTCAATATTGAAATATTGAATTTCAATATCAATATTGAAATACAATTGAAAAATTGTTTTTCCTTTTCTAATCCTTCTGTATTTATCAGTATTTTCCTAATAAATTTGCATTCCTATTATAACAGAGACATTGTTATTGTTTTACCTTTTTTAAAAAAAACATTTTTAAATTTATTTTAAGTAGGCTCCCTGCCCAGCTTGGGGCTTGAACTCATGACCCTGAGATCAAGAGTCAAATGCTCTACCAATCGAGCCAGTCAGGTGCCCCTATTTTACTTTTTAAAACAAGTTAGACAGACATTCCTCTGCGTTCCTATCCACAGCCCTGAAGAAATAAATATAATTTAAATCTAAATGTTTTACAATTATCGTCAACAAAAGGTTAGTGCTACTTATACATGAAATGTTATTTCTGTGAATTAAACGTGAGTCCAGAAGAACTGAATTTGTGGTCAGAACACTGGGATCAAGGCACCTGAGTGGCTCAGTCCATTCAGCATCTGACTCGATTTCAGCTCAGGTCACAATCACCAAGCGTGTGGGATCAAGCCCTGTGTCAGGCTCTGCACTGACACCACGGAGCCTGCTTGGGATTCTGTCTCCCTCTCTCTCTGCCCCTCCCCTGCTCATCTTTTCTCTAAATAAACAAACAGTTTTTAAAAAATTTATGGAGCATAAATTATTTATGGAGCACCTGGGTGGCTCAGTCGGTTAAGCGTCCAACTTCAACTCAGGTCATGATCTCATGGTTCGTGAGTTCAAGCCCCGTTGTGCTGACAGCTCAGAGCCTGGAGCCTGCTTCGGATTCTGTGCCTCCCTCTCTCTCTCTGCCCATCCCCTGCTGCTGCTCTGTCTCTCTCTCTCAAAAAGAAACAAACATGAAAAAAATTTAAAAAATAAAAATAAAAATGTTTATTTATTTTTAAAACAATAAACTGGGATCAACAATTAAAAAAATTTTTTTGAGGGGTGCCTGGGTGGCTCCATCGGTTCAGTGTCCAACTTTGGCTCAGGTCATGATCTTGCAGCAGTCCGTGGGTTCAAGCCCCGCATTGGGCTCTGTGCTGACAGCTCGGACCCTGGAGCCAGTTTCCAGTTTCAGATTCTGTGTCTCCCTCACTCTCTGCCCCTCCCTGACTCGCACTCTCTCTCAAAACTAAACATTAAAGATTTTAAAAATTTTTTTGAGATAATCGTATATTCACATGCAACTGTTAGAAATGATATGGAGAGATCCCACGGAGTCATTACCCATTCCCCCCTTGTGGTGGTAACACTGTACGTAAGTATGAAATAAGATCACACCAGGAGACATATGTTGGCACCAGCCATAGAGCTTACTCAGCTGTCCCCAATTTGATATACATTCACGTGTGTGTGTGTGTGTACATCTAGTTCTACAAAATTTTATCTCACGTGTAGACTCACGGGACTGTCACTGGCCCAGCTTCAGAAAATTCCCGTCACTGCGGCTCCCTGAAGAGCCACGGCCGCCTCCCACCCTCCTGCCCTGACAGTGGTGATTAACTTTCGGTCAAGGAACAATGACCACCCCCCCAACGTATAAATCGCTGTGCCGAGCACTGAAGGGCCGTGACGGAAATATAAATAAGCAGTATAGCCTAGTGACTTGGAGGAAGGGTGGGAACCAGACTAACTGGGTTCAAATCCTGGGTGTGTCACTTACCAGCCGTGTGACCTTGACAAAGTACTCAAGCTCTATGCCACGGTTTCTTCAATACGACGTGGCTAATAAGAGTACCTTCCTGGGTTATTATGAGGATTCAATGAGTTGGTATTTGTAAACCAAGAAGAAAGTGCTGGACACGAACAGATGCAGGTTATCACTCAGGAACTCACATTCCCGCAGAGAACATACAAGGCTCTCAGGTCAGCCTGTGTTGAGCGCGGTCAAGTCAAGGCTAACCCAGCACAGTGGGAGGACGCCGCTCATTTGGGCTGTGGAAAGTTGAAAGTTGAGATGGCTTCACAGAACAGAGACTATCTGGGCTGGGCTTTGAAGTATGAGTAAGACTCTGACAGAAATAAAAGGGAAGGATGGCGTTTCGTGCCTATAAAATGACACCATCTGTGGCCCTGGGGCATGAGGTGGCAAGAGCCATTCTGAGAAAGGATGAGCTTAGAACAAGAGCCTGTGAGGAGACTGGGGGGCCAGGGGAAGGTTGGGGCCAGGTTCTGAGGCATCTTGGATGCCATGCAACAGTTACTGCTAGAACCTCGCCATCCTGGAGTAGACTGGCATGGCACAGAAGTTTCTCCAAAGTTCTGGAATACTGGGAAGAGAGGCTCAGAGGAGAAAGTACTAACTAAATCACAAAACACATGCAACGTGGTTTATTATTACTATAGGCTGATTAAAAACAAGCAGCAGCAACCCCCTCTCTTTCTCTTATGACTTTTTTTTTTAACCTTATTTAAATCCAAGTTAGTTAACATAGAGCGCAATAAGGATCTCAGGAGTAGAATTTAGTGATTCATCACTTACATGTGATACCCAGAGCTCATCCTAACAAGTGCCCTCCTTCATGCCCATCCCCCACCCAACACGCCTCCAACAACCCTCAGTTTATTCTCTGTATTTAAGACTCTCCTGGGGCACCTGGGTGGCTCAGTCGGTTGAGTGACCGACTTCAGCTCAGGTCATGATCTCACGGTTTGTGAGTTCGGGCCCCGTGTCGGACTCTGTGCTGACAGCTCAGAGCCTGGAACCTGCTTCGGATTCTGTGTCTCCCTCTCTCTCTGCCCCTCCCCACTCATGCTCTTTCTCTGTCTCAGAAATTAAATAAACATTAAAAAAAATTAAAAAAAAAAGTCTCTTATGGTTTGCCTCCCTCTCTGTTTTCATCTTATCTTAGCAACCCCACGTCTTAAACATGGTCCCTGTTCTTGGTAGAAGCATAGAATCTTGAGTGTTTGGGGCCCGGGGGTGAGAGGTTATGAGGCTAACTCATGCCGGCACCTGTTCTCACCTGCCAGGGCTGTCTCCCTTCAGCCAGGTGTTCTCAATGCCCCTCACCGGCGACCTCAAACCGTCCTTTCCTGGGATTTCCAAAGGAGGCCGCTGGGCACCACCCATCATCAGCTTGGTCGTCATGGGCCCACAGCGTTCATCTGATCATCCGGCCCTTTGCCCTCTTCAGGCTCAGGGCGCCCTGGTCCCTGAACCCGTGACTGCTTCCAGCTGCCCTCGGCCCCCCGCCCCCACCCTCTGCCTCGGACAGGTGCCTCGCCTCCCGGTTGTTTCCGGGCCCTCACCGCCCCGTGTGCTGTGACGGGGCCCTCTCCCTGCCCAGGGCCCGTTCAGATTTCTGTCTTTCACAACTTTACTCTTGCCTCTCTGGTCCCAGGCCTGCCACGCCTGGGCGTGGCAGGTAAGACAGGAGCAAACGACCCTGTTTCTGCTTTGACATTTCTCTCAACCAGCCACCTTCTGGTTATCGTTCTCACTGTGGAAAGAGAAGAAGGGCAAAGGAGTCTTATTCTCCTCCAAGGGAAGACAGATATGCTGGACTAAATGGCTCTTGATGAGAGGGTGAGTGGTGGTTTAGAATTTGACTCCAAAAACTAAGAACCACTCCCTCCAAGTAAAAATAAAAAACCCCACCCACTAAGCCAGGTGAGCATATGAAGTTGTGTGACGATCACAAAGATGAAATCTAACCAAACAAGACTTAGAAATAAATATTCCCAAGCGCTCCTCAAACAACACGTTCTCGCCCCCCCTGTGAAGAGTGGTCTTCCTGCCCTTGGTGCTGGAAGGGGGGCTTGAACGTACTACAGGTAAGTGGACTGTATCAGGGGGAACTTTTAACAGCATGTATCAGCAACGCTACCCCTTGCCAAGGAAACTCACGAAGATGTTCTTCTAAGCCTTAGGAGGCCAAATTCACTTGTAGCCATTAGAGCAAATTTTCATGTAAATCAACAAACGGCTGCGGTATTTGTAAAAAAAAAAAAAAAAAAAAAAAGCCACGCAACAGCAAGCCAAGAATATCAACAAAGGAAGAAACCTTAAATTTTTCTAATGCAATACTCCAAGCCCAACAGGTTCAGCGATTTATGTGTTTAGAAAAATGCCAACATCTCCAATTCCCTTAAACACAAACACTTTGGTACAATTAGACCCTGAATCTTAAGGGTGGCGTTCAATCTGTGGGTGATTTGAGTCTTTGCTTTTCCAACCCTCGCCCAGGCAGAGGGCGACCACGCAGTGAGAGCAAACACAACATATGTGATAGAGAAGAATGACTTACTCTTAGTTTAACGTAGTAGGATAACCCATTAACAAATTAAGTGTTCCTGGCTCCTAGCTGCCAGACACTTCAGTGAAGGTGAAAAGGTCCTTTTCCTCCATATAAGCCCCCACCACCTGCTTCCTCCACTCTCCCCTCCCAGGATGATTTTAATTGACTTTGTTTTTGAAAGGTCTAGCAGTGTCTCAAACTCTAACATGAATAAAAATCACCTGAGGGGCTTGTTACAATGGCTATTTCTGGGTCCCTCTCTAGACCCACCAATTTAAATTTCTGGGGATGTGGCCTGAGAGCCACATTTTAAACAAATTCCCTAAGACATTCGGATCTAGGGGCGCCTGGGTGGCTCAGTCGGTTAAGCACCAGCTTTGGCTCATGATCACAGTCCGTGGGTTCGAGCCCCGAGTTGGGTTCTGTGCTGACAGTTCAGAGCCTGGCACCTGCTTGGGATACTGTGTCTCCCTCTCTCTCTGCCCCTCCCCAGTGCACGCTCTGTCTCTATCAAAACTGAATAAACGTTAAAAAACAAATTCTGATCTAGGGAAAGGTTAGGAACACTCAGAACAGTGGGTCAAAGAGTAAAACTGGAGTACTTTGGCACAGGAAAGCAGGTAAGCTGAGGCTGAAAGAAAAGGGCCAGGATTTGGAAGCCTCCTGTCCCAGTAGGGAGACTGGTCTTTACCTCCTGGGCAGGCAGGGACCACTGCAGGGTTTTAAGTAGGGCTGGGACAAGGTAAGGTTTGCAATGAACCAACCTCCTTTTAACCTTCAGCTCACAGCTCCTCTGTCCGCCTCACCTTCCGTGCTCCCTCCATCCTAGGCCAGGAAAGCTCCCTGCTCCTCTGTGCTCCTAAGAACCTGTGTGCACATCTAACTCACCACTGACCACACTGGATTGACACAGTCCACTTACCTGGAGTGCAGTTCAAGCCCCCTCTCCACCAGCGAGCTTCTGCAGGCAAGGAACAGACTTGTGCACAGTGGCTGGCATACAGCAGGTGTCCCATAAATGTGTAATCAAGCAGACTACTGGGCTCCATTTACAACCGTATCACCGTTCTGATTTTTCCTGTAAACTCACTGCTCTGCACGCCTTGGTCACGAGGCCTCCAGTGCTCCCTTTCTGGCTGAGAAACCGGGCCCTATTTCTAAGCCCCTTATTTACCCGAGAACATTAGTCTGTAACAGGAGTCAGACTGAAACATCAGACTCCTGTTTTCATCATACAGTCATGAGATTAAGCCGTTTGATTGTTTCTGTTGCAAAAAGAACGAAAGCTTTGGCCCCTCTTCCAAGGCGAAGTGTGCAAGCCAAGCCCCTCAACGGAACGGGCGCGCAGGGAAACGGATGGATAGGTGATTGTAGCAGGAAAGCACGTGGTGTCCAGAGTCTTTTAAACCCTTAACGCAAAACACCTGGAGCTTGGTCTGGACCGCCCCCCCCCGCAACTCCCTACCCTCACCCGCACACACACCACCCCAGCCTATGCCCAGCTCCAAGCACCTGTTTCAATCTGTCCAGCACTTCCTTTTCCTTAAAGGCAAGAAACATGCTATGAACTAGGAGTTACAAACATCACCCGTGTGAGCGCTTCCTCGTGAGGCTCAACGTGGTTCTCAAAGATCACAGTAGGCTATCCAAGCGGGGGGGTGGGGGCGCCTCCCCCTCGGGGGCCCCCCGAGGCCTCCGGCGCGTGTGTGGTGGTGCCCCGGCCACACCGCGGGTTAGGTGCGGCTTACCCGGCAGCGCGGGCTCCTTCTTGCTCGTCGTCGCCGGAGGCCAGCTCTGTGCTCTCGGGCGAGTGGAGGGGTGGGGGTTCCGGGGCAGCCTCGGTGAGCCGCGGGGACGCGGACAGCCAGGCGTGGGGCGCTCCCTGGATGAGCGCTCCAGGGTGGGTGGCCTTCCCCCAGTTTGCACGGAGGGCCCGGGGCCGAGTCACCGCCGAGCTCCCGGGACCGTAGGCCAGCCGTCGGGGGCAGGCGGCCCCGAGGCGCGGAGGCGCGGGCCGAGGGGAGGGGCGGCGGGCCGCACACCTGGGCCGCCCTCGGGCCGGCGGGGGCGGGCGCGGCCCTGCAGCTGCCCCACGCGCCCGGGTGGGCCTCGCCCTGGCGGCGGGGTGAGGGGCGCGGGCTCGGGCGCCCCGGGGCCCGTGCGGACCCCGCGCACCTGCCCGCCCGCGAGGCTTCATTAGGCGGCGCGGGGGCAGCGCGGCGAGTCGCGGCGGCGCGAGTTCGGGCCATGGAACCGGCGCAGGAGCCCTGCCCGGAACGGCGGGGTGAGCGTGGGGCGCGCTTGGGAAGGGGGGGGCTGGCGCCGGGCCGCGGGGCTGGGGGTGGGAGGGAGGCCCGCCGCGCGCCCCCCCTCCTGCAGGTTCCCATCTCTCTGCACGCGGGGCCCCGAGCCCCGGGCCCCTTCGTGTCCAGGTTCTGACACCCGTCCCCTCTCCTACCGGGGCTACATCACGCTGATAGGTCTCGTTTATTGAGCACCTATCGCGTACCAGATTTGCTAGGCTCCAAGCTCGCCTAAAATGCGGGAAGCCCGACCCAGCGTGTCCCTCCTTTCCCAGGCCACCATCCAGCCTGTCCCTTCCCCGCCACGCTGCCCGGCGCACACTCCTCACCAGCCCCGGGCCCCGTTCTGCTAGACGGGTCTGATGCACCCTAGGAAACAACCTGACAAAGCACCTTCGCCCCCGAAGGTCCACCTTTCTTTACACGTGTTAGAAATTCGCATTCCTTTAGATGGTCTGTCTTACGTAATTTTCATTAAAATAACAGCAGTTCTTAGTCGCTAGTCAGCATCTACTTAAAATTTTTCCAATTTAGGGGGAATGATAAAGCATCTGGGGATTGTGAGGAAGGTGAACTGGAGAGGTTCTGGGGACCCCAGGAAGGACTCTGCATGACGACTAAGCGCTCTTTGCTGGACTATTCGGGCAAATCACTCAATTTTGTAATCTGTATGTCCTCATCTGTTAGAATGAGCTATCAACCGTGCCTTCCTCACAGGGATTAGGTGCACACTGTGCTAGTCTTTGAAAAGTGCTTAGCACAGAGCCTGGGACATGGTAAGTGCCTGGTGAATGAGACCCAGCCTCAAGACAGAGGAGCTCGGAGGATGAGCGGAAGGGGGCTTTCGGTGCACACCCGGTGTGGCTGGATCACACTTCCTTCCCTGTGCAGGGAGGGGTGGCCCGCGCCCAAGGCCACAGTGAGGTTCTGCTTTGCAGGGACCCGCAGGAGGGTGCGCACAGGGTTGGGGAGAGGTGGCAGGGGCAGAGTGACATCTGTGGATGGTGAGGATGGCTGTCCCCCTGAGTTCCCTTGCTGTCCTTGCCTGGGCTTCTGGAGAGCCCCCAATTTCAGCAGCATTCCTGCAGCAGGAATGAGATCCAGTCTTAGAAGCAGTCTCTCCCTCCTCTTCCAAGTTCACCCCCAGCTTCAACATTTGTCCCTTAGCAATGCCTGAACAGATGCCTGTCCCTCAACTCACATTCCAGGTGTCTGGGGTGGGGGGTGGGGTGGGGGAGAAAAGGCAATTCCCAGAAAGTAAGTGCCCCCCAAATCGGGATAGCCCTCCTACCATCTGTGTGTGTGAGCTCAGGCCCCCTTCTAGGTGCATCTATTTGCTCACATTTTACAAAGCAGTGGGCTATCTAGTTTGATCTCTACAACAGCCAAGCCTAGAATTTTTACCCTCTCTGACAAGTGCACAAGTGAAAGGTTGAGGCCAAATGGGACGCAGGCCGCAGAGCAGGAAGCCGCACATCCTTAGTCCAGGCTTTTCCTTCTCCCGGTGCTAAGGTCAGTGGGTGATGGTCCCCACAGGCCAGGAAGGTGGAGACAAGCCCCTGGCTGCTGGGCCAAAAAAGGAACTGCGGCAGAGTTCAGCCCCCTGCGCTCAGGATGCCCCAAGTGAGGAACTGCCCCCCTCCTGCATCGTCCCTGGGGAGAAGCCACCATCAGACCCCCCTGGAGAACCATCTGGGACAGATACCAGGAGAGGGGGCCAGCCATCTGGTTTGGGGACTCTCCACAAAGACACGCCTCTGGCCCCACCGGGACCCCAGCCTCCTGGGGAAGGCTGTTCCTTCCCAGTGAAAGAGGCAAAGCCAGGGAAGAGGTCCTACTCTCCAGCCTCCAGTAAGCAGAAAATACCCAGTGCCGCGGGTCTGGCCCCCACACCATCTCCTGGTGTCACCCACTCAGCCCGTGCCGCACACAACCCAGTGCCTTGTGGGTCAGGCCGGGGGCCCTGCCATCTGGCTAACCTCCTCAGCACATTGGCTCAGAACAGCCAAAACACAGATCAGAAGAGGTCCCTGGAAGTGACCTGCCAAGTTCGGAAAAAGACCCGGACCCTATACCGCTCAGGTAAGTCCTCGAAGTTGAGAGGAAATGTAAGAGAGCAGGGAAAGGAGGGCTCAACACAGAACATTGTAGCTCCAGGAGATTGCAATGTGGTTAGTTTGTACATCCCCTTGTCCTGATTCCTCTCTCTACCTGTGGCAGAGCCACGACCTCTGACCCTCAAAGGGAACATTGGGTTGCCTCATCAGAAAGTGAAATTGGGGGGAGCCTGGGTGTTTCAGTCATTAAGCATCTGGCTTAGGCTCAGGTCATGATCTCATAGTTGGTAAGGTCAAGCCACGCATCAGGTGAGCTTGAGCCCCGCTTTGGGTAAAACGTGAGCCCCGGGTGAGCCCTACTTCTCTTTCTCTCCCATTCACTGACTTGGGCCCTCTCCCTTTCTCAAAAAGGAAAAAAAAAAAGTGAAATTGGGAACAGATTAGTGAAAGTAAATACACAGTTCCCTGCCACAAATCCCAGGAGAGACAGAAGGCCCCAGCCCAATGGGGAACTTTGTTGCAAGCCTCTGGGAAGACCCTTGAGTTGGGGACAATGGTCCCATTTGGAAGGCATCTTTCTCCTGTTGTTTGTCCTCATGCAAGTTTCTTTTCTTCCAGACCAGCTGGAGGAGCTAGAAAGGATCTTCCAAGAAGACCACTACCCAGACAGTGATAAGCGCCGGGAGATTGCCCAGACTGTAGGGGTTACCCCCCAACGCATCATGGTAAAGGGGGCTGGCCAACTGGCATCAGGGTGGTGGAGAAACCATCAACTGGTACCCTTGAAGGAGTAGGGCAGATGCTCGACCTCACCCCATAGGGGCCAAGGTTAGGTCTCCGATCTGGCTGTGTTCTCGCCTGTTTCCACATTGCCACAGCCTCAGCTTAGAAGAGGAAGATACCTCGGCTATCTAGATGAATCTTTTCATAAAACCAACCTTGCAGAGAAAGGCCTCTGAAGCAGGGTGGTAAAGCGACCTCCTAAAGTCCCGTAGCTCATTGTGCGACAGTCAGAACCTGAGTCTGAGTCTCTGCTGTGCTCCTCGAACACTTCTAGGGTCTCTCCCCTATAGGTGTGGTTCCAGAATCGCAGGGCAAAGTGGCGGAAAGTGGAGAAGCTGAATGGCAAGGAGGACAAGGACAGCCCTGCAGACCCTGCCCCTACTGGGGCCAGCGGTCAGTGCAGGTACAGATCTCTCCTCTTCCCGGATCACCCAGGAGGTAGAGGTAGGAAGGGCGTAGAAGCTGGGCACCTGGGGTCTAGGAGATCGCATTGGAAAGCTGGCCATGAGGCCTGGAGCTGTTGGCCGATATTTAGAGAGACCTTGGATGGAGGAGGGTCAGGAAGTTGCCAGGGTCTTGTATGAAGGCAGTTTTTGGGAATCTGGTGTCCTGTGCCCTGCACTGAGCCCTGGTCTAAATGCAGAGACACTAGAGCTCCAGTCTTCGTTCTGTCTGCCTCCAGCTCTGCAACTGAGCTGCCAGCCGCTGTGCCCATGGACCCAGAGCCTGGTACCTTCCCTCAGGAACCCCCTCTGGATTCTCTTGTAGGTATGCTGAATACTCGCTGAGGGTAATGTGAGGGAAATGGCAGCTGGAAAGACGGCAAAGACCAAGTCCTTTCTGGCTAGACATGAGAGTGGGCCAAAGCTGTCCAGTGTTTTGGTCCAGTGGGGCCCACTCAAGGAGAACTAGGCATGGCACACCCCAAATCTGCCTCCTCCTTCTCCTACCCTTGTAACTCGTCTGCCCTTGATTCCTAGAGCCTCCCATGCTGCTGGCCTCTGAGCACACTCTGGCCCCAACCCAACAGAGTGAGAGTACTCAGAGGGTAGCAGTGACCCCACCGCTCTTCAGCCCTCCGCCAGTTCGAAGAGTCAACCTTCCTTTTCCCCTTGGCCCTGTCCCCACCCCCCAAATGATGCCTCTGCTGCTGGATACCCCAGGCAGTGACAGCGGCCACAAAGATGGCTCCTGGGGGACAAGGTATGGAACCTACTGGGGGTGGTCCTCCGAGTTATTGTGGGAGGGGTATAGAAGGAGAAAAGACAGAGCTTGGTTGGGGAAGGGTGAGCTGAGAGAAGCGAGGAATCACGCTTGTGATGAGGATTAAACGGAAAGTGGATTTAGAGTGGGAAAGATCTAGAATATCATAGCAACAGTGTAGGCATGAGGGCAAGAAGCCAAGAACAGGAAGAGAAAGGAGGAAGCGAGTCTGGGGTCATGGAGATGGGAAGGGACTCATCGACTGTGTGGTCACAACGAGGAGGCTCCCATGAGCCTCACCAGCCACTCCTTTGTCCCCCACAGTGTCACCCCACCATCCACCTGCTCATACTTGGAGGAGCTGGAGCCCCAGGATTACCAACAGAGCGCCCAGCCGGGACCGTTCCTATTCTCCCAGGCTCCACAGAGCCAGCTCTACCAACAGCCTCAGCCCCAGTTCTCCTACCTGCACCCCTTCCCCTTCCCCATGCCCCACCCCCTGCAGCCTCTGCTGCCGGATGACCCCCTCTTCACCTCGCCCTATGGCCCCAGTGCGGGGACATCACAGGGCTACTTCCCAGGGCCGCCGCCTCCGTCAGGGCAGACGGTGCTTCAGCCACCTGCTGGGAATGCAGGTGAGTCATGACCGAGGACAGTGACAAGGGGCAGACCACCTCACTTAGCCGAAGGGCTGGCCGAGGCAGCAAGTGGACCACTTTCCTTGCCCCTGGTCGTCTCTACGAAGTGCTTGTTAAGTTTCCCGAAAGGCTGCAGGGCAGAGCGAGAGCCTTGGAGCTGGGAGTTCTGAAGTCAGGCTCGGCCATTCCCAGCGTTGCCAACTCTCGGTTTGCCTGGCTCTCAAATGGGAATAATATCCCCATCCCGGGGAGGGATTGGCGGAGGATTAGCAACCGCATGAGGGACATCCTTGACAGCTGATCTGAGCATTCAGACGGGCCACTCGGATCTCTGAAATCTGGACGCAACCGTCGTCCTAAGACTAAATTCCAGTAGAAGGGGAAGAAAGAGTCTGTTCCCAGTCTCCCTGCTGCCTGCGTGAGGGGGCGCTCAGCCTGGCCCACGACCCACTCTGTGTCGATGTTCCCAGACCTCAGGACTTAGAGGCAGGAGCATGCCCGGCCTGAGGGCAGGAAGCTCCTGGTGCTAGGACTTCACCCACACTGGCACTGGGTTCCTAAGCTGGGTTTCTGTGGGAGGAGGAGGAGGAGGAGGAGGAGGGGGGTGGGGAGTCTGTCACAGAGAATGTCCAGCTGTGGGGGAAACGCTTAATCCTCTCTCACCTTTCCTGCACTCTTTGACCCCGCAGGTACAGTCCCCTGGAATGACCCTTGCTTTCCAGAACTGCCTTTCCCTGGTCCCTTCTGTCCGCAGGCCCTGGGGCAGCCCCCCGGAGGGGACGGCTACTTCCCTGATCTGCTCCCAGCCCCCTATGCTCCGGCCCTGAGCAGGCAGCCTTCCCCAGGTGTCACCCGGCTGCCCGAAGGGGCCAGGCCCGAAACGGGACCCTTCCTCGGCAGGGCCCCCGAGGAGCAGCCTGCCCCCTGTGTGGAGGGGCCCCCCGCAGCCGAGGAGCTCCGAGCGGAAGAGAAGGACAGCTGTGGCCCCTAAGTGTGGGGCCAAGCAGTGTGGAGGAGCAGGAGAGGCTTGGGGCCCCCTCCAGGAGACAGCGATGTCAGGACAGACTGCAGAGTCTCCTGACCCGGGGGAAATCGGACGTTTCCCCTCTGTGGGCTCACCTTGCTGGACCTGATTGGAGAAGGATGAGGGCCGGCCCGCCCTCTTGTCCACACCTCTGCGTGACCACCCTGAGAAAGGGATGGTCCCTATGATTTCTGAATGCTGTGTACGTTTCTGTTGTTTCCTTTCCTTGCCAGACAAACGCATGTCTGTTGTAAGTGGTAGACTAGTGCATCTTGGGCCTCTCTGCGCGGCTCCGTGTCTCCCCACTAAGAGCTGCATTTCTTTCACCACCATCCACTCAGCTGGCCGGTTGTGGGATGCAGTCCCAAGTGCCCCAAGTGAGGTCCCCATTGGGCATGACCCCATGGAACCTGACATCTTTCCTGGGCCCATCTCCTGCTGGAGGGGAAATCAGGCATCTTGGGCCTGTTTTTCACTCCTGACATTAACTCTTATTCCCAAACTCAGGACTGAACCTGAGCAAATTTGAGCACCAGCGTCTCTCTGGAATTTGGGCATTGTAGGGATAGGATTACAAGAGACACCCAAGGATATTTCAGGTCAAGGCTCCGTGTTGTGAACCAGAACTTATCTTTCTACAGCTCTTCTTTTGGGACAGGGAGTAGGAATGAGAGGTGGGAGCACCAAGAAGATATTCATATATATATATATATATTTAGCACCCCATATCTGCTGGCCCTACTGTGCCCAAGTAGGTAAGATTTGAGGGCCATTGATTCAAACTACATCAGTGCATTTGGGGAGTGTGTGTGTGGGTGCTATTTGGGACTTGCAAATGCTCTGATTATTGGAAAATA
The DNA here is from genome assembly GCF_028749965.1 of Puma concolor. Classification (NCBI taxonomy): domain Eukaryota; kingdom Metazoa; phylum Chordata; class Mammalia; order Carnivora; family Felidae; genus Puma; species Puma concolor. The sequence continues at coordinate 11,751,663 of NC_141668.1, forward strand.
CTTTGTTTTTCAAAAACTTACACGTATTTGTATCATAATAGTTATAGAGTCTTCACTGAAAAGTCAAAATATTTGGAAATGGAGAAACTTCTTGGTTACCCAAAAACGTGTGTGCACATCTCTGTTCGGGTTCCTAGACCAACGGTGTTGAGTAGCTCTGTTCTTCTAGCCGTCCTCTCTTCCTGCCACTCAAGGACTGCAACAACCAGGCATCAACAGCCTTAATTTAGAGATTAGAATATGTATACTGAGGAAAGGACTTGTGTTATGAGACATAGCTGGGTCTTTAAAAAAATTTTTTTTATAAAATTAAAAAATTTGTTTTGGAGAGAAAGCAAGCAGGGGAGGGGCAGAGGGAGAGTGGAATGAGAGAGAGGGGGACAGAGGATCGGAAGCAGGCTCTGAGCTGTCAGCACAGAGCCTGGCATGGGGCTCAAACTTGTGTGAGGTCATGATCGTGAGATCATGACCTGAGCCGAAGTCAGACACTTAACTGACTGAGCCACCCAGGCGCCCCTGTGTAAATTTATTTTTGATAGTTCCACTTAGTGTCTGACCCATCCTCATTTGGGAGGATGCTGGTCTTCTTACAATTAGCTCTAGCTTTTGTTTTGGTTTCGGCTGGATTGCAGGAGCAAAATCTGTGTGCCGGTGAGCCACGGCCAGGCCACTCGTCTCCTTAGATGGCAGGGCAAACCACATCCCAGCACCCCTCCTCCCTCTCCTCCCCCCACCACACCCTCATCTTCTTGCCATCACCCTGTCAGCACTAGGACCTCAGGGCTTTGCAGTGGGCCAGAGCAGAATCCTTCCAGGAAGACTCTGGAAAAGGACCGAGCCCTTCAATTTAAGTCTGCACTATCACAAATTGTCCACCAGATGGCAATCGACCACTAGTTTCATTACGTCTGAAACTATTCTGGTTGTTTATAGTCAGAAAGCCCAGGCTAATTCTTCCTTCAAAACATCCTAGAGCCATGAATACCAGGTTCAAAGATACTAAAGTCACTTGGGTTGCAGCTGGGTTTCTCAGATAAAATATAAGATGCCCAGTTAAATTTGAACTGCAAATAAACAACAAATGATTTTTTAGTTTAAGTATGCTTCCTGCACTATTTGGATGTTTGGTATTTTTATTTGCTAAATCTGGCAACCCTGGCTGGAGCCCTTTGCTAAGGACATCTGTGTCCGTGAGAGCTTCACAATTCAAAGACCGTCCAGGAAGATGCCTCCAGCTGTCTGCTCAGCTTTCTGGCAGTTCAGGCTCCAGAGCCATCGTGGGTTCACTATAGGAAACTGGTTCACTCAGCATCCCCTCCTGCCCACGAGGATAATCTTCCCTACAGGCTCCACACTTGTCTAAAAACACTCTGACATCTCTTGGAGTCCTATTATGTTTTTTCCTATTAGCCAAGTTTCTTATACATTTCTGAGATAGTCCACTATAATTTATTTTTGTGTATTTTAATATTACTTGCATAAAAGGAACACATAAAAACAGGCTGCAAAAGACAATTTTGCTTTGGGTGATTCCACTCCAAGTCTTAAATGTCCTTGATTAATTAAGAATCAGTCTGGGGGCACCGGGGTGGCTCGGTTGATTAAGCGTCTGACTTGGGCTCAGGTCATGATCTCATGGGTTGAGTTCAAGCTCTGTGTCAGGCTCTGCACTGACAGCTCTGAGCCTGGAGCCTGCTTTGGATTCTGTGTGTGTCTCTCTCTCTTTCTCGCTCTCAAAAATAAACATTAAACAAAAAAGAAGAGTGAGTTCCTAGAAATGAAACATCTTCACTCACCTGGAAGGGGTGTTGTTTTAGAATAGAGGGACAGTCTGGGAGATTTAGGGGTTCTTGTAATTTATTTTATATAGTTCTTTCAAAAATACCCTCTTCTCTTTCATAACAAAGTCCTGAGAAATATAGACAGAGAAATCCATTCCATCATCCAATGGGGAATTACAGGCACCCCAGTACCGGGTGAACACAAAGATAAATAAAAAGTCTTTCCAGCTTCAGATACAGCACTCTTGCTGGGGAGGGTGACAACAACAAGGACCATTACAATACAGGAGGGCCGTGTGGTGCAAGGCTGCCCGTGGACAAAGTGTGATGAAAATTCACAAGGGGAGAGCAGCCATGTCTGAGGGGGCTGAGAAAGTTTCAGAGTCCGAGGCATCACTCGTGAAGGAAGAGGAGAATTTGGGTAAGCAGAGAAGACAGGAAAGGGAATGTCAGGCAGAAGGTATAGTGAGTGTAAGGCCACTGAGACTGGAACGATGATCAGGGAGTTGAGAGTGGCTGGGGGTGGGTGTGTGTAGGAGTGGCCAGTAGAGGGCCTGTGGTAGAAAAGGAGGCTGGTGAGGAAGAGTGGGGAAAGTCCAAAGCTAAGATCTTTGAGCTATAATCTTTGGACGATTAGAGACATCAGCAGTTGCAACTCATGAACATGACTTGCCAAGAATTGTATTTTAGAAAGACAAATGGTGGGGCTGGGGGCTGGGTGGCTCAGTTAAGTGTCCAACTTCGTCTCAGGTCATGATCTCATGGTTCGTGAGTTCGAGCCCTGTGTTGGACTCTGTGCTGACAGCTCAGAGCCTAGAGCCTGTTTCAGATTCTGTGTCTCCCTCTCTCTCCGACCCTCCCCTATTCATGTTCTGTCTCTCTTTGTCTCAAAAATAAACATTAAAAAAAATGTAGAAAGACAAATGGAGAAGGAGATTAGAGGGCTCAGAAAGGAGATGCAGGGAAACCAGACAAGACTACCGAATCCGTCCGAGAGATGAGAGCTGAGAGTAGGTGGTGTAAAGTTAGAAGAGGGTCCGATCGGAGAGATATTGAAGAGCTGGAATAAATGTTGATGTGATGGATAATTTGTTCAAAGGAGTCAAAGAGGAAAGGAAGAGGAAAAAGACCTTGTAACTAAGAAATTCTGTCAACTGAGAAAGGACGTAATGGGCACGGAGCAAAGTTGGGGACAGGGAAACCGGTCTGTTGTGTATGTTGAGGCCGAATTACCTGTGGTTATCTGGGTGGATGTGTCTGGGGAGAAAACTATGGAATTAGGCTCTGTGAGAGAGACAAGAACTAAAGGGCCTGTAGCAACTACTGGCCTCTTCGGCATAGAAAATGCTAGTTGAGGTCAAGAGACCAGACAAAATTGCCCAGCGTGTAGCATGGATGAAAGTGGTCTTAGGGTGGACTCATGGAAACACCAATGAAGGACAGCAGAATGGGCCAGAAGAAAAGATGGCATTGAGGTAGATAAGGAATGGCCTAACAGTAGGGGTGAAACGATCTGGAAGAGGTGTTGAATGGGCAAAGATCAAAAGCCAAATTGGGTCAGTAGGTCTGGAGAGGAGGTTGAACAAAGAATTGTGCATGTTCTATATAATTACCCCAATTTAGAGAGGAAGGCACTGAGGTTTAAATGATTTTCTAAGAATACCTTAACCAAATCTAGAGAGAAGTCTTAAGTATTTATTTTCCACTTCACCAAATGCAGATAAGAGTCTTGCTTCCTGAATGCAATATTTCATTTAAAGAGCCTTAATAGGTAAAAGGCTATTCATGATAGATAACTTTGTGTGTTTACAAGATCACACGAGGAACTGAAAGAGCTTCCTTACTTTGCCCAGAATTGGTCCTTTGACAAAATATTAATGATGATGGTAACCATTTATTTAGCACTTATTGATTACCTAGCTAGCTCTCTAATAGGGAACCTCATTTCAAAACAATCCTGGAAGGTATTATTCATTTGACAGGTGACAATCAGAGACTTGGAGAGGTTTAAATATTTGCCCAAAGTTGCAAAAGAAATACATTTTGGACAGGATGTAAACCTATGTCAGGAGGCGCCAACTTCAAGAAGCAACGTATTTTGATCATTCTAGAGGGGGGAGAGAATACAGAAGGTCAGAAGGTGGGGTGAGCGTAATCAATGGGCGTAACCTAGATTAGATTTAGAATCAAATCTTTCTATAGATCCTAGGTCTGTGTTTAAATGACTTAAAGACTCAGCAGTGTTTAATTTGAAACAGAGACACTACTGTGAGAGGGGAGAGAAGAGGCAGCAGGGAAAGGGAACACCAAACCGCATCTTATCAAAGTGGAAAGGGTGCTGGAATGCATGGACAGAGTAGGCGGAGAGGGAGGCGAAGGGTGTGTAAGAGGCAGTATGAGGGGTACCGTGGGAACTGGATGGCCAAGCTGTCTCTGGCTCTGGCCAAGCCTTATTACCTAGTAGATGCAGTCAAATATAATATAGCACATTCCTCCAGAAAGATGGGTCAAAAGTTTGGGAGTAGGAAGTCATTCCAGTGTCTAGGAATTTGGTGTTGAGACTACAACAGTGGTAGGGGAACATGAGGGGAATGGGCAAGGTGAGCGATGCTATGAATCCATCAATGGAATTTGTGCAGGCAGGGAGGAGAGAATGTCAAATCGATTCTGGCTTTTAGAGCCCAGGCATCTAGGAGTATGATTGACAAGATACAGAAGTCCAGGGGAACTGGTTCCTGCCTTGGCATTGCAGCCTCTGTGTCTTCATTTGTAGTTTTCACATTTTATTTGTCTCTCAGTCAAGTTGCCTCAAGTACATTCCTCTGCCAACAGTTTTATTATCTGAGAATGGAATTCCCACCCACAGAGATTCCACAGTCCTTTCTGGTGCACTTTCGCCCAATTGTGGCTTATGTCATCCCTCCCATCAAATTCTATCCAGGGCATCCTTCTCTCCAGCGTGGCTCCCTTTCCCCAGTCCATATCCCCGTAGCCTGCCAGGGCTGCCATCTGTAGGGCCCCCTTGAGAACTCTCAACAGTAATAAGTGTCTAATGTTCTCAGGCATTCCGATTTGTCCACCTTCTGATGCGTTGTTCATTTTGGGTGGACTTTTCTGTTACTTCCTTTAACTCTCAATCATTTGAACTGGTGAAACCAAGTACGTTTTCATACCCGGCGAACTAAGAAATGTCCCTGGCATCAAATTAAAGGACTATTGTCAAATGTTTTTAACAAATATTTTATACATCCATTTTTCGTGATGTTCAACTGGAAAACTCCATCTTTTCCCTCCTTTTGTTAGTGCCAGTGTTATTGTATTTCAAGGCGAGAAAGCCGTCTCTCTGTATAAATTCCACGTTCTAGTAAAGATCCTCTTGTGTCCTCTCCTACCCGAAAAGCAAACAGCTGCCTCTTTACACACATACACACACCCACGTGCACACGTGCTCCGGGGACCCGCTAGTTCTTTAAGGCCCTCCTGTGCTAGGATGACAAACAGCTGTGAAAACCACACCTTATCTTCGTTCCAGTCTGTGGCCTGGCCAAATCTGGCTACTAACAATTCCACGTGTCTGACCTCCACCTCCTCCCCCTTTCCCTGAAATAATCGGCCCACCCGTGTTCTGTTTCCTCAATCCTTGCATTTTATCGCAAGTCCCCTTCAACCTTTTGTAATGAGCACGAACATTACAATGACAGACACTTGCTGAAATCCTAGAGGAGAACATCGGGCTAGGGCCGTTCAGATTCCTAGTTTGTAACTAACTGGCTGTGTGACTGTAGGCAAGTCCCCTCCCCTCTCCAGGCTCTACCGTGACAAGTGAGGCCATGAGACACAAAGATCCCAAGGGTTCTTTGGACTCCAACAGTGGATGACTCCCTCCTCCTCACCACAAGCTGACCTTAATAAGAAACCTCTCCGGAAGTGCCTGGATGAGCCCCATCCAAGGGTCCCTGCTTTCTCTGCCCTCTGCATTTTCTTCCTTCTCCCGGGACCGTCTGCTTCTCTGAGGGTGAAAGCCTCTTGCTGAATTGGTGGACTCTCCCGCAGTAACCCCTGGCCTCTCTGTTGCCCGCGGCCTCCTTTTCCAGAGGATTGTGAGCTTTCTCCCTGGTGTCTGAGAGCCCCTCGGTCTGTGAGCAGATTTAGAGCATCCACCTCCATGCAATAAGCTGACTCGGCTCCCACTGTACTTCTGAATTTCCATCTGCATTGTTCAGAGATAATTGCCCTCTGAGAGGCGCGGGTAAACTGCCAGGAAAATATTTATCTGCCCATTGGTGCTCCTGGGGAAGGTTGTGGGCCAGACGGTGCTGCCCCTCCCAGCAGCAGGCTCTGCCCTCAGGCCCATGACTCATCCACAAAGCATCAGGGATCAGAGTCACTCCCGCCAAGCTCCTTTGCCAGCTTGGAAAAAGTTTATAGGCACACCAAGCCAGCTCCTTTTCTCCGCACATTCTCTGCTCACAGGCCACCCAGAAGGAATAAACACCCTCGTCCACTCACCTGCATTCCCTGAGTCTTCTTTGTGATCGTGGCCTCGTTTCTTTGCAACGCTCCCTGGGAATTAGGCAGAATGAATGGATGCTTTGCTTCCCCCTCTTCCAAGGGACCGGCTAGGGAAATGTCCACTCCGTAAATGCCATTTAAAACGGGAAGGTTGGAAGAAGTGGGTCAAAAACTTGCTAGTGCAGAGAACGTTCTCAGTACATTTGAGTCAGGACTGAACTTGGCATCTGTTCCTCGTTAGCTCATTGGCTGGTAACCTTTGCCCCCCCCACACCTGATTTCAGAGTTAGACGATTACATTCAACACCAGCCTTGGAGTTGCTGGAATCACGCAGCTCCTGAGTCATGTTTACAGCAAATGAAACTCTAGGGTCACTGCACTGTTAGTGATAGAACCAACAGACATTTATGTAGAGGTTTGAAGAACACAAGTCTCAGCGATGTGTCCTGGGGTGGGTGGGTGAGAAGTAGTTGTCTAGAAAAGGCCACTGTACCCAACTGCTGCATTTCTAATGTCACTAACGAGAGAAAGTTATGATAAGGGGAGTATCACTTAATACTTAAAAGAGTACAGACTATTATAGATAGAGCAACAAGGGATCAGAGGAAACTGGGCTCATTTCAAGGGAATAAATATACGTGTGAAAGAAGGGGAGCCAGTGAGTATATTTTCTTTTAGATTTTCAAAGACTTTTAACCAACTTCTATCCCAAAGGCTAAAAAAAAAAAAAAAAATCACTCATCATGGGACCAATATCCACTTTGTTTTGAATCATGGATCTAGAATTGTTTCAGACACAGAACACAAAATTAGGGGAAATAAATACATCTCAAACTGTGAGCCTTCCAGATATTAACATGTAGGCTGAAATTATTAAAATTATTACAAACAACCACAGCAGAGCAAATAGTACACAATAAAAAACTTAAGATCATAGTTAACTGTAAGTGAAGAGTTAATGGTGAAAATAAATTTTAAAGAACAGCTTTCTAAGCTGTGTTAGTGGTAAAAGTGATAGATGGAAATTCAGTGTGGTCAAGGGCACAAAGGAAATAGTTCAGCAGAAATCTGCTAAGCTCCAGGCGTGTTACAATCCAGAAAAGGGCGATAAAGAACTACCCTTGATGTCTCTTGAAGACACTATCCATGTGCATGGTTTTGCTTAAAAACAAAAACAAAAACACTATATATTCATACATGCCTCAGATGTTAATTCTGTCCCAAACATGTTGGTAATGGTTGTTTGCACAATCTCTTATCAGAAATTGCTGTTTCTAAGATAATGACGTCAATCAGAATTCAAGAATAAATTGTGTTGAATTATGGAAATCTGAAGAAAGAAGAAACAATAAGTAGACCTATACCCAATTCTCCAAAACCCAAAGGATAGAAAATTTAGCAATTCAACTGAGTAGAGATAACTCATATCTAAGTTTTTGTTTGGTTTTTGTTTTTAAAACAAAAGACAGGCAGAAGCCAATTGTCTTTTAATCTCCCAGATTAGGTGAGAATAACCCAATTAAATGAATACATATTAAATATCTAAAGGCAGTTTTAGTCTTACAAATGTCAGCTTCAAAGACACCCAGAAAGCCTTAGCAACTTCAAACAAAGAAGTAGTCATTCAACTAAGAAAATTATTTGCGTGTGTATCATTCAGAAGTTGACATTTTATCTCTTTGGGAAAATAAGGGAGAATTTGCCTAGAAAATATAAAGATTGGGATACGGCTCTGTTTGAGCCACATGGCCAGTAGTCAAATAGTGGTTTGAACAAATAATGTGGATTATGTTAATTATTAAAGCTATTAAGAAGAACCAATTGCTAATTTACATACAGTATATACATATTAATATATCATATATTAATAATAAAAAGCTGGCTTTATGAAAATAGTGAAAACTTCAATTGAACTTCTCTAAAACCATCCCTATTTTAGATTTTTCAGTCATGTCAACTTCTTTAGGATAAGTGAGTCCCATCTTACTACAGTGATAACTTTTCTAAAAATTAAGCCAGCTAAACTATATTTTAGGATGGGTAGAAAACAGAATGTGTTAACAAACATGAGACTATTGTGTTGTATCATCCTTAATTGGGTAGAGGACAAAATTTACACCATTATTCTTACCTTTGCACAAAGCTGCAATGCAATGCTACTCCTGGGCACTCCTAAAGATGAAACAGAGCAGAATGTCCACGGAAGAACTATAATGATCCAGCTTAAAAGGTGACTATGTGAGGGCTCTATATGAAAAATCATACAGTGATGCTAAATCGAGGAAGGCAATCCAGTAGGATATAGAGAATCCTATATTGCAGAGCTGGATAGGACTTTGAGATTACTTGGCCCAATCCTGCCTTTTACACTTAAGGAAACTGAGACATGGACAGGCTGAACTATGGCAGTACAGCAAGATGGTCTCTTGACTTGGGTTCTAGGACTCTTCCATTATAGCACGCTACTTTTCACAAAGAGGATGAAACAGCTGGGAAGATACCTTCATCATAATTCAAGTCAAAATATAAAATCACGAATGGTCTCAGTAGGATTTCCAAATCCATTCGAACTAACCTATGCTTAACTTATAGGTTCAGTAAAAAAGGTTTGAATGGGGTTTTTACCACTCGTCAATTCCTTTTAATCCCTTGTACAACCTCTGAGGCTGTAACAAACAGAAAAGCTGCCCAAACTCTTGGGAATCATAAAGCAAGAGTTGGCATCTGCCCTGATCTAGGCACCATCTTGGTCTTTCATGGTACCTAAATCAAATGGCCTAGAATTCTCACGGAATTCCATGTTCCAAACCCCGTTCAGTGCTCAGGAGTCTGAGAAGAAAACACTCAGAGAAGTGCCAAGTTTATTAGCGTGAGAGAGTACAACCCTCACATTGCCACCAACAGACATAGATCCCAGAGATGCATGCCCTGACCTCACACCAATAATTAGGGAAAATCTCTTGAGTTGGAAGGCACCTTAGAGGTCACTAGCTTGATCCTCTCATCTGATGTGTTAATCCCCCTTAAACATCTCCCTCCAGTGAACTGAGATCAGATTCTGTTTAACTTGTAGCCGCGATGTTAACTTTGGTCAGCCCTGAATCTGTACTCTGGAAACAGAGAATGTTTAAGTACTATATGGTAGTAGAGGTAAAGTTCCTTGGCTTAGGCCCCATTTCTCCCTTTTCTTATGAGAAAAGCTTCTCAGAGTCCAGTGCAAAGTCCTTCAAAATCCCTCCACCAAGCACAAAGCACAAAAACAGGAGGTTTGGGACTAGCAACTGGTAGCTGGGTTTTTGTTCTTGAGTTTTCCGAAGGTCTAGTTCTTGGTCCACAGAAAGCATCTGTTGAAGGGTTCTGGGGCCAGCCCTTTCCAGGAACATCTTGTCCTTATGCTCAGGGGATTCCTCCCAGAGAAAGCTAGGTCTGCTGTTCCACCAGCTGTAGTTTGGCAGTCTTGACTCGATGAGCTTCCTTCAGGTTCCGGGCTCGGACTTCTGGGTTGGAAATGAACTCCACTTGTTGCACAGGGAACCAGCCTCGCTCCCCATCTGAGAGTCTCATGCCCTCCAGCCAGCCTACAGGCAATGGGTGGGAAGAAGAATTACCCAGGACAGACTCACAATAATTCCCCCAGACTTTTCTGAATGGTAAGGCTGAAATGACTAGGGAGGCCCCAGCATTGGGAAATCCAGTCTCTCAGTATGTTAACCATGCTGCTCTAGGTCTGGCAAGGTCTACAACTGCCTACTCCTGAACTACTCTTACGCATTCAACTATGTTTCCCCCAAAATATATGTTGAAGTTCTAACCCCAGGTGCCTCAGAATGTGACCTTGTTTGTGAACAGGGTTGTTGCGGGTGTAATTAGTAAGGTTAAGATGAGGTCATACTGAGTAAAGTGGGCCATTAATCCCATATAATCAGTACCCTTACAAAAAGACAGAAATTTGGACACACACACACACACACACACACACACACACACAGAAGGAAGACAGAGGTAGATATCGGAATTATACTGCCATAAGCCAAGGAATACCTGGAGCCACCAGAAGCTGGAAGAGGCAAGGAAGGATCTTCCCTGAAAGGCTTCAGAGGGAGTACGGCCCTGCCAACACTTTGACCTCGGATTTCTGGCTTCCAGAACCATGAGAGAATAAACTTCTATTGTTTTAAGGCACCGTACTTGTGGTACTTTGTTATGCAGCCCTAGGAAATGAATACATCTACCTATAGTGTCCCACCTCCAACGCCCAGCTTACTCATGGGCTCTCCCTCTTACCATCGCTGCTCTGCTGAGTCACCATGACCACGTCTGCCTTCTCTAGCGCCAACTCGTCATTCTCTCGGGGTTTGTAGGCTCGAAGGCACTGTACTTGCGGGGAGTCTTTGGAAGAGAAGAGGGCGAAGAGAGGTTAGGAAAGGCAAATGACTGGACCAGAAGAGGAATTACAGGGGAAGCATATGAGGACTCAGGATAAAGTCTGGGCTTTAGAAAGTTACAGACAAGTGAGACAGAAGAATCTTTCTCCTCTACCAGGAAACAAAATGGCCAATAAGGAAATGAAAATACTGGAACTGAAATGAGTCAAAAATTCTATTTCTCTGGGGAAGATGCATTGAGAAGTCCACTGTAACAACCTTCAGTGACTCATTACAAATACTCAGATTCTGCTAGAGGCCCACCTTCCCTCTGTAACTTTCCCTGACTCTTCAGTCCACCAAGGATCCTGAACTCCTTTAACACTAATTGTCTAGACCACACCATCTACCCTTGTCTAATTGCCTTGTGTATGCGTTCTGCCTCTTCAACTAGATTGTAAAATCTGAAGCTGTGACTCATTCTCCATTTTTGTCACAGTACCTACCAGATCGGGCTGGAAGAGCTGCAGCCATGGGGCTCCAGGTACAATCAAAGTAAGGCACTCAATCCCCTCAGCTTTGGTTTCCCCACTTGTAAACGACTGGGTTGATCAAGATGACCCCTCGGGAGATTCTGGATTTTCTGTATTTCTGTGTTTTTGTGAGCCAGACGAAATTTCCATAGTTTTTAAGATCAAGATAACAAGCCTCAGAGGTCTTCTGACCCATTAGCCTCCAAACTTACACTCTTTCTCCTTTACCACACTGCACTGGTTCCCTCAGAAAACAAACAGAATGCTGCATTATTGTCTGTATTTCATTTACTTTTCTTTTTAATATTTACTAATTTTTGAGAGAGACAGAGAGAGAGCAGGACAGAAGATCCGAAGTGGGCTCTGTGCCGACAGCAGGGAGCTCGATGCAGGGCTCAAAGTCACAAACTGTAATATCATGACCAGAGCTAAAGTTGGACGCTCAACTGACTGAGCCACCCAGGCGCCCTGATCCATTTTCTAAAGCTTATCTCCAATCTGCCACTCATAAGACCACAGTGAAGGAGGACATCTTGCCTTCCTTCCAGCTGGGGGACTGAAGGCCAGCAGATGGGTTCACAGAGTGAATAAGGTAACAGAACTCAGTTTACAACCTGAGTTCTCCTACTTCCTTTTCAGAGGTTCTTTGTATTTGTTTGTTCTTTTGAGTCACCAGTGTTCCTTTGTGTTCAGTTCCTCTCTGGATACCAGTTAGGGAATTCTCGCTGAAGGACAACTGTGGGGCTTTAGGAGACCCAGAAATCTACTCTTCACATGAATGCCAGACACATGCATAATGTGCGTGTATGTCTGTGGCTATCTGGAAGCCTGGGCTAAGGGTGGTGAGCTCAGGTCATTCTTCACAGGAGAGGGTGTGGTTATGACAGATTTACTGGGTTGCTTCCTTCCACAACTCCTACTCCAACCATCCTATTTCTCCCTATTTCCCCAAGACGTTCAGGCAGGTAAAATCTAGGCAGAATAATCGCAGGATAGATTTACAGGGACAAATATTTAAAAAGAGCAAATTATGGCCCAAGGGAGAAGATACACGGCAGAGGAGGTGGTGCCATAGTGGTGAGTAGTCTTAGGTGAATCATCTCAGCTGCTTAAGCTCCAATGGCCAGACTTCCACTCTGAAATTCTGGATAAAAGCAATAAGTGGAAGGTTCTCAGAGTTACCACCCAGCCTCCTAAAGTCCTGCATCCAAAGGTGACTTCTGGCCCTGCCATTTTTCTCTGCCTTTTATACCCTCACTCACCGTAACACTCTAGAAGGTCCAACTCCTCTCTGGGCATGGCCAAGGCTGAGATCCATCGAAGCTTTTCACTTCTGAGAAAACAAAGCAGGGTCAGCTGCTTCAGCTGTAGCTCTGGGGTAGAGGACAAAGGCCAAGGATGGGGTAGGGAAATGACTGTGGGAAAGACTTGGCCAGTTCAAAGCATTGTTTAGTTCAATGACATCAAGCACAAAAGTCAATGGGACTTTGCTTGGTTGGAAATAGAAGATCTCCAACTGTGTGTTAATGTGTTTTGTCACCCTTTATTTTTCTCCTTCTCTTTCCAGGCTTACCCTCTTAATGGCATATCTTTCAAGTGGGGACATAATGTCAGCTGTCAATTAGACACATGAGATTTTCCATTTTGTAATAAGCAAGATGTCCATCTTAGTTTAGATCCCCACTATCACTCTGCAGAATTCTCTACACTCTACTCCCCACCTCCCTTCCGCCAAATACTTCAGAGATGAAAAATATTTTGTAATCACAATTAGATCGGGGAGATATCTGTGCTATTTTTTTTTTTTTTTTTTGGCCGTGCAATATAACCCAAGCTGATTTTGTAATCATCTGAAGGATTTTGCATTATCTTAGCCTCTGCTTCCAAAAACGCTGGAGTAATTGAGAGCTGACACTATTTCTATTCCAGGAAGAGGCTGCCCCAAATACTAAACAAAGAACAGGAGTCTGTATCTGGCTACCTGACTGTGGTCACAGTTTGCATACAAACCCCTGTACCAGCCCCTCTATTCCATAAGTGAAGACGGGTAAGGTCGATCCTACCCAGAGATGTCTTCCAAGAGACAAAACGGAAAAGTATCTACAACATAGGGATCGATCCTCAGACCGTTTGGCATCATGTCAAACCTTTAAAGGGAGAGGCTTCTTGTATCTCTTGTAACAGCAGCAACAGCTATGAGCTTAGAGTTTGTTCATTGTTTTAGGCACTGTTACTACATTTTATAGGTATTATTTTTAATACTCCCCAAAATGTATGTGTATTATATTATTATAATAATGTAATTATATAATATGATATATTATAAAATATATAACATAATATATTATAATATATAATAGTGTATATTATTATTATTATTACTAAAAACATGAGCAAATCACAGTTGTCAACACTATGGATTTCTGCTCAACAGAGGCCTGGGTTGGAAAGTGGGAGGGAGGAAAGCTAAAGACACCCCAGTGCTTGTCTTAGTCACAAAGTGTCCACCAGCCTTCGGCACTGAAGAGTTTCTGGCTTATACACATGACTCGTGGACGTCAGTAATTCAATTCTTTAGTTACTCCATACCAGCCCGTCTCTTCTCTGTTGTCTCGCTCACTTTGTCCTTCTTGACTGAAGAGCAGAAAATAGATGCTAAACATCGGCAGCAACTCTGTACCCCTTCCCACCCCGTCTCCTGCAAGTCGTCTATTAGCTCAGAGTTTGGGTTTGGATTTCTCCTCGGATGCTCTCAGTCCGGAATGGGCTAGATCGTGCTGCGGCTGTCCTCTGGACACAGTTTCTGCCTCAGCCCCACTTTCTTCCCAGGCTGTCCTCCCTTCCTCCCTCCCCCCGACTCCTCTGCCCAGCCCCATCTCACTGGGTCTCTGTGCTGAAGAGGAACTCAGTCTGCGTGCCCTGTGCGTTGTGCAGCAGGAAGAGCCGGAAGAGGTTTTTGTGAGGTCCGTGTAGCTTCATTTCACACTTTTCCCCTCGGATGGAGGAGAAGGGAGCATGGTCGAATACCAGGAACCGGCTACCCCTGCAAAATACGAGGCTTTTCAACTTGATTCTACAGTTGTTATGCTTATCCACCATCATACCTTTGGATTCAAAATCCCTGTCCTTTGCAGCTTGCAAATCCTCATAAAAACCACGAGATGGTGCTACCTTGTTCCCAAGATGGTGGCTCCAGAGTCCCCAGGGATTTGTCACAGAGCTGGGAAACCACATGTCTAGTACAATGAATACTTCACCACTTTAAAGAGTTGAAGAGATCAAATCAATACAAATTTTCTAAAGCCCTTAGGACCAAAGAGTTAGGATCTGGAATTGGCTAAGAACCTCTAGACTAGTAGGCTGAGTTTAGCCCAAACACGCTAATTTGAGAATGTGAGCAGCTCATTTGCTACATTTTGCTCCATGTCTACAACATAGTTCAGGCCCTGCCACGTGATCTTGTGACATAATTTGGTGGGATCCCCTTTTTTGCTTCGGACCTTTCTTTCTCTTCTCTAGCCCATGACCTGCACTCCATGGGTTGAGCCACTGAAAAGGGCTCCCCCAGGAACACGACCCTTTACTGTCCCTTTTAGTCCTGCCCTCTGGCCCCATCCCCTTTCCCTCCCGTTCTAGTCACTGACTCTCGGGGCCGAGACAGCAACAGACAGTCGTTGAAGAGATGCAAGTGAACTGGACGCGTGTTCAGTTTCCTTCGCGGCCCTGGGGAGAGACTGAACTCGAGGGCCGTCAGCTCTCCACTCTTCACCAGCCAGCGTGACTGCGATATGAGCGGGAATATCTACAGGGAGGGGAGGACAGAAAAGGCAGGGCGTCACAGACAGGGCAAGCGAGAGGCTTCCTTGGTCCCGCCCTCCTCACCATGCCTCTTCCTCGTGGCTTCCGCCACTGACACCCTCTTCCACATCATCCTTCCTGTTCATCACCCATCCACTTAGACTGCTCCTCCCAGAGCCCTCTACCTACCACTGTCTACTGTGTGGCCCCCACGTCCACCCATCAGGCGAACAGAAGGTGCCTACGCTCCAACCCAGGACAGTGACTATGTGACAAAGCCCAGCCCTAGAAGCCTGAACTGAAGGAGAACCGGATGACCCCAGTCGAGGCATGTGAAGGAACACAGCAGGGAACCGTATGCTGCGTGTCTTAGAAGTTAAAGGATTTGTGCAGTTCTGACATTTGTTCTTTCTCGGATTATAACCAGAGACATAACAGGAGCAGCTGGAGTCATATGTGGGAATAGGGATAAGGAGAAGTAGGTGGGGTCTGCTCGGAGTTGGAAGTTGGGTAAAGACGGGGTGCTGGAATACAATTAATACGGGGATAAAGGCTTCCCCTCTCTTCGAGGGAAATGAGGATGGGACCTGTTCTGAGGTGGAATCTGAATGCGGAATGCTTATTTTATATTTGTATTTTGATGGGAGATTTTGGCCCTATATTTGGAATCCATTTCACATTGCGTTGGTTAGATTAGATGAAGACTTGATCAAATATTGACTGATTTAAGTACCAAATGTTATTGTCATCAAGGCTTACACTGATAGGTTCTCTCTCACCTGTCCCATTCCCAAATGCACATTCTCCCCCTCAGGTAACCCCTGTCCTACCTTTCTCATGTGTCCCTTCCAGCCTATCTCCACATAGACACAAGCAAATGCACGCACAGATCTGTACCCACAGTAATATGCTACGGTACGCACAGCTCTGTGTCTTTCCCTTTTCAATTAACAATATACCACAGAGACTGAAGTAGGCATTTGGGTGTCCCAGAAACAGGCCAGAATAGAAGACACACAGTAGTAAGGGCAGAGACCGGGACGGCGCGAGCAAGATGGTTCTACGCTAGAGGCTGGCCTGTGGCGGCTTCCCAGGCAGGGTGGGGGTGCAGGGGACCAACTCACTTTGCACTCAAACTCAATCTTCTGGCTCAGGTAGATGAGCTCCTCTGTCCGGCGCATCCTCTGGACATTGTTGTTGCAGTCTCGGATCAGCTGAACCGTGGGTAGGTTGAGGAAAGAGGAAGAGCACTGTGTTAGAGGCTTTGATCTTTGAGTCCTCTGCAAAAATCTGGAAGTTGGTTGCGACGGCCTCCGTCTTTTCTAGCAGGCTGGAATGGTGTGAGGGCAGCACCAAATGGCAGTTCTAGGCCTCGGGTATATTTTGTATGACCTGACGCCATTCCGGGGCGGAGTGGATGTAAGATTTAATCTGGGGCTGGTGGCAGTGACAGCATGGCCCCTTGGTGTAGAGCATCCTCAGTGTGGGAAGGAGGCTGGGGGGAGGGGGCTGGTGTCTGGAGGTTTGGTGGGTACAGTGAGGTGGCTGAGCGATCCCATGAGCAGGGACCCCTGCTCTCTGGAGTCACGGGCCTGCGCAGAAGAATTCTCTGCGAAGGACAATCCTGGGCGTCTGAGTGGGGGTGGTGGCTGCTTACCTCCTCCAAGGCATGATGTGCCTTGGTGGCTTCTGCTTCCTCTGAAGAGCCAGGCTGTGTTCTCTTCAGAATGTTCTGTAGGACAAACAGTAAGCAGGAGCCAGATGGAAAGAAGGGACGGGAAAACAGGAAGAGAGAATTGTGGGTAAGCTACTGAAGTCTAGGAACCAAATTTTTGCAGCAAATTCACCCTGAGGGAGAACGGTGAGGGCGGTGGGCAGAAGAAGGCTCACGTGGTCCACAGGGTGTGGAAGAGGGGCAGAAGCATGCATGGTCCCGGGCCCTGGGGCTCCCGGAGATCATCTCTTTCGGGTGGAAGGAAGAGGTCTAGGGGACAGGGCGGCGGTGGGGGGGAGGGGGGGGACGTGTTGTACCTGAAGCAGCAGTTTGAGACGGGTGATGCGCTGGAAAGGCAGGATCAGGAAGGACTTGAGGGAAAGGCGCTGGCAGACAGGATCGCTCTCCAGCTTCTCCAGAACCTCCCGGAAGCTGCTGTTGCTGTTCCTGCGTGGGCAGCGAGCCTCCAGTGAGGAGGGCCGTGGGGAGGACTGGGGACACAGCGGAGGCACAGGGAGTAGAGATGCAGTGGAATGTCTATGGTGGGGGCACCCACATGTGACGGCTGAGGGCGTCTGACCCGGAAGGTGCTTAGGGGTTGGGATCACAGAGCAGGCACAAGAAACATGGGCTCTTGGGATGCTGCTCGGGATTGGGGCCCGGGGGTTTTAGTGCAGCAAGGTCACTGCAGGGCTCGCGTGGGGACTGAATAGGGATCAGGTCTCACAGCAGGACTTGGAAGGTGCGTTCCTGGTAGGTCTGGTTGGTGACGTAAGGCAGGTAGACCCGGCGGAAGTTGGGGGCATGGTTCAGGACCACATCGCACACTTGGAAGGTGAAGATGTTGTTCTCGAAGTTCTCCTCCAGGTCTGAAAGGAACCTGTACGGTATTCACACACGTCTCATGAGACTTGGGGGCCTCACGTGAGCAGCTGACGGACCCCTCCTACACCTTGAGTTTGTGACTCCTTCTTCCTGTTAGGCGGTAACTTCTACTGACTGTCCTTAGCTCGGTGCCCCTGCCGTGCTCTAGCGTTCTCTCCAAGGCAATCCCTAGTTTGCCCCGATCTAACCCTCTGCTCCTTATATTCCATTTCTTGTTCTTCTTTTGGTTCTGCTCTGGCTCTCTGCCCTTCACCTGTTGCCCATATCCCACCTCCAGTGCATCCCCTCAACCTGGGAAGCATCTCTCATTCCTCTGTTTACCCGTTAACGGATCTACCCACCCGCATACCTTCTCCCCTTCTTTGCTCTCCCTATTCCCACAGCGCTGGGAATCATGGAGGGAGAGCAAGGAGAGGGTTTCTGGGAGAAAAGAAAACCCAACTGACAGTTTACAGGCTAAAGACACCGAGGCTGAGTTTGGGACAAGAGGAATCTCACGTGGTGCTGACTTCACGCACGTCCTGTAAACGAGAGAAGAGCCACTGGTATTCTTGGTTGGTAAGGGTGGCCCGCAGTGGGGTGGAAAGCTGGAAATGGTCCACTGCCACATGCAGACTGCGCAGGTATGAGGCTTCTGACACGATCAGCTCGAATTTGGCCTGGAGGGTAGGAGAGGAGATTGATTAAAAATAGTCACCGAGGGGCGCCTGGGTGGCTCGGCCGGATGAGCGTCCGACTTCAGCTCAGGTCATGACCTCACGGTTTGTGGGTTTGAGCCCCACGTCGGGCTCGCTGCTGTCAGCACGGAGCTGGCTTCAGATCCTCTGTCCCCTTCTCTCTCTGCCCCTCCCCGGCTCAGGCTTGCTCTTTCTCTCTCTCAAGAATAAATAAACATTAAAATAACATAAAAAAAAAACATAACATAACATAACATAACATAACATAACATAAAATCGTTCTGGAGTTCCTGGCATTTGCTAGCCACTGCATAATGTTCGAGGGGCAGAGCAGGGAAGGGGGCAGACCCTCTCTGATAGCTTGCAGTCACATCAGAGCCTAACCTGGTATCAGGACAGGGACAGAGCATTTGAGGCCGAGGGAAGAATGTGTACAAGCCCCTAAAGGTAGAAGAGAAAAAGATACTTTCAAGAAGCTTAAATAAACTGAGTGATTTGGGGAACTAAGTATTTATACTAAAGGAGTGGCAGGAGCTGGAGCTGGAGAGGTAAATGGGGTGTTGTCTGGAGGATTCCGTAAACAAGGTAAAACGGTTTGGACTTAAGACAACGGGAAGGTTAAAAGAGGCTTTATGTAGGGAAATAACCTGATCAGATTTGGTTTCTGTAAAGGCTATTTCTGAGCACGGCATGGAGAAAAGAGTCGAAGGGGCAGGGGTGTCACGTTAGGAAGCTGTCGTAGTAATTCCGGGTGACAGATGGAAGCCTGAATGGCCACGGGGATGGGAGAGGTAGGCCAGTTTCGTAACTTTTGAGGAGGCAGATTCGGAAGAACTTGGTTCTTTGCTAGAAACGGGGGCTGGAAGAGCAGACGGAGTCACAGCTAATGTGTCAGCTTTGGAGTTTGGTAGGTGAATGAATGGCGGACTGACTCACTCTCTGAGCCACAGGACTTTGAAAGAGGAACAGATTTAGGGGATGAAGGTGATTTGAGGTTTGGGGAAACACGGGCGCAAAGAGGATATTTGAGAACGAGTTGGTGCTGTTGAGGTTTAATGGAGAAGGGCCAGCACGTGAGAACTTGTGTGGACTTTCCAGCAGGGGGCGCAATGGCTCACGGCCCTGTCCTTGCGCTGGGCCACCCCTACTCTTCATCCAAGCCTGCAGCTTCGGGGTAGATGCACGAACAGAACAGAAAAGGCAAAGAAGACACACGCACACACCTGGGTAATGACCCTGGTAATGACGGTTGAGTCCTGGTTCCAACATTCAACTGGCGACAGGACTTGGAGTGGCTCATTTAACCTCACTGAACCTCAGAGCTTCTTGCCTTTTTGTGTAGGTACAGTGACCCCCATGTCATAAGGACGTTGTGCCAGTCACCAGAAATGGGGTTGGTGCAAGCACTTCGTAGACCCCGGAAGTGCTATTTTATGAAAGGACTATGTGCATATAAGCACAGAGGCTTCTCTTCTCAGAAACGGAGACCAGGGCTGGCCCAGCAGCCCTGGTGGGCTCCCCAGTATGCTGGAGTTGGTGAGAGAGCCAGGGTCCAAACGTTCTCCTGGTGTTTGGTCCTTAAGTATTGGGCAGATCACTGACTTTCTACATATCCTCTGTATGCTTGACAAGCTGAGGTCAGAACAAGAGCCCCAAGCCTGAGCCTCAAAAAACCTAAACAATTTATAGCTGCCTCTGTTTGATTTGCTTATCTCTAAGTCCTTCTGGCCAACATTTTCCTCCTTCCCACCTCCGAGAGAGGGAGAATCTGGCAGTAATATGTATCAAACTAGGCACCAGACTTCACACTAAAATCCAGACAGGGACATTTCATTTAAACCACATGGCCACCCTGAAAGGAAGACATCAGTATCCTCGAGTTTTAGGTGAGGAAACAGATTTAGTGAAGTTATCGAACTTGCAGTCACACAGCTAGTAAATGGTGAAGCCAGGATTCACACCCAGGTTGGCCTGACTTGAAATTAAAGTACAGTAGAAAACATTTCTTGGGTGACTACTGTGCATTGGGCACTTACCTTTTTTGGTTCTCCCACTGACTATTGGTGACCCAGTTTTACGAATGGCAATACAGAGAGGTAGAAAGAGCAAGTAATCTGGTCAAAGTTAAAGAGCCAGCAAACAGAGAAGTGGGCTCACAACCAGGTCATTTACTCTGGAAGCCAGATACACAAACATGATTCCGTGATGCCTTTCCATGGTGCCATATTGTCTTCCTGGGAAGAAAGGTTCTAACCCTATTTCAGATTGATTATTAAGAGCAGTTCTCCACGTAAAACCTATTAATGGTAATAAACACCGAACAGCCTTGCCACTGGGTCTAAGGACCGAGCTGCGAACTGATGGTCATTCCAAAGCCTCTAGGAGACCAGTGGACCACAGGACAGCTACAAAGGACTCAGCAAAAGAGCCACTGCAGGTGCTTTGGTTGAAGAGAAAACCTCCAGTGTCGTGTGGAACCCTGGTTGAAGAGGGAAATTTTAGCCTAGACTGAAGCAGCAGAGAAGGGATTAATTCCACACTCCTCCCAACAAATTCAGAGGCACAGTCACTTCCTACGAGCCCAAATAGTGACAGGTGGGAGGAAGTGGCCCGTGCCGAGTGCAAGCGGGGAGGAGGGCCAGCGGGAAGGTTCAGAAAGCAGTTCAGACGCATCAGAGCGGAGAGGAGCGATAGCCGTGGTGCAGGGGCACATGGTGGGTTTGTGATGGGGACAGCCTGCTCTTGCTGCCGGTGGCGGTAGCGAGCAGGAAATGAGAGCCTTTGCTTTCCCTCCAGTCCGCCCCTGCCCTGCCCGGTACCTCCTGCAGTTTTTGGTCTTCGTGGGTCATGGAGAGCAGCACGGTGCTATTGCGCACCACCGGGATCTCCTGCCAGAGGGAGCCGCTGGAGGCCACGGACAGGCGCTGCAGGTAAGACTCCGAGGAGACCAGGGCCCTCCGGGGCTGCCGCGGGGAGGCGGGCCCGGGCGCCTCTCCCAGGCTGTCCAGCCGCTGCTGGCTCTGAATCTCCTTGTTCAGAACCACATCGCTGTACTCCTGGTAAAGCAGATGGGCTGCAGGGGCGAGGCAGCACGGCAGAGGGAGAGAACGAGAGAGACGGGGACGCTGAGGCACAGAGACAGAAGCCGTCAAGCTGCTTCTGGCTCTCCTGGCAATCCTCTCTCCCCGCAGATATCACCACCCCGCAGTGGGGAGCCACGAGCGCCAGTGCTGGGCAGCAAGCCACGCGGGTCTACGGTTTTGTTTCAAGGTACTCACAGGAGTTGACGAGCTTCGAGCAGCGTCTTGAAAAGCCTGCCAACACCTCCTTTGGTTTCTTCTCCCTGTGGAGGCAAGCAGGGCTCTGGGGTGCTTGCTGGCCACTGAGGCAGAGAAGCCCCAGGTGACTATAGATGAGGTAGTCTCTGATTTCTGGGATGTGTGCTGGGGTGTCAGGGCTGAATCCCCTGAAGAGGCAAGTTGTGGCCCGACCCATTTTTAGGCAGTTCAGAGCTTTTCTGGAAGACATACTGAACTTTCACGGGGCGGTTAGTTCATGGCTAACGGGCCTACCTAGGAGGATGGGAGATTCAGACCCAGCTGACGGAACCAGGAAGATAAAAGATGCCCTTGCTCTGGAATCCTGGTCTATGTCTCTTCCCCTCCCCATCTCTGGAAGAGACAGGGTCCCAGAACCCCTGGCAACTAATGGAAATCTCGGTATCCTCAGAAGAGACAGTACAAGTGTGTCTATTAGGAGAAAACATGACTCACCGAAAAACGATGGTGTCTGAAGAGCCAGGGGATTTTTCTACGGCTGGACCTTTCGTCTCTGAAAATGGAAATGGTGGAGTAACGGGGTTTTAGAGGCACACTCTGACGGCCAAAGCAGGAAAGACCTAAAGTGGGAGACGTAGGCATCTGGGGGGATATGAGGGCTCAGCCGGGAGGACAGTGCCCAAGCAGAAAGCATGCGAGGACACTATTGCCGGGTAATGTCCTCATCCCTGGTGTCAGAAGACAAGAAGAGGAAGTTTCCTCTACTACTAGGAGGACACCGAGCTGAAGAGTTGGGAAAAACAAACACAATAAAAGAACACCATGGTGGGTGACAGGGGTAGAGGGGAAGGAGAAGGCAGAGTGCTCCAGTGAGCACCACAACACTCTGAGTTGAGGTTGGGTATGTGGATGAGTGAAGCCAGCAGAGGGAAGAGCAGAAGCCCTGGGGACAGAAGATGCGTGAGGTGGAAAGAGCTGGAGAAAGCGTGGTCCGACACGAGTGTCCCCATGATCCCTGCTCTTTGCTCACCTGAAGAGCCCTCAGGCAAGATAGAAGGCCTGCGCAGGCCTTGCCGATTCCAGCCCTTGTGCTTACTGGACCCCTCGCCAGGGTCTGCAACCTGCCCGCTGCCGCCCTCCGGGGGTCTCCCTGGGTCTCGCCTGTGGGGCCAGCTGGATGCCTTCTCCAGGTGGGGATGGCTGAGTTTGTCTGACTGCCTTGCTTGGCCTCGATCCAACCTCCTCAGGCCATTGGCTCCTTCCTGAGGGGCTGTTCTTCTCGAAGACCCTCTGGCAGGGGCCTCAGACTCTTCTGAGGGTCCTGGTTCAGAGGCAGGTCCCTGGAGCTCCAGATTCCAGGGCGTGGTTGGGGAAGAGGGACTCAGAAGGGTTGCCATGTTGCTGAAAGCCATGCCAGGGGACACTTCACTCTTATTCCTGCTGGTAGAAGCCAAAGAGTCTGTCGACCGACCCATAGCTGGGGGCCAGGAGGTACGTCCAACAGAATGGGGAGTGGAGACTGTCCACTCTTGACAAACAGGCCTTGGCTTGCCCTGACCCCCTGAATTCATGAGTCCTCCCTGAGTGCTCCTGCTCCTCCCCCTGGACTTTGGGGGTAATGGGGGTGGTTCAGTGGGGGGATCCATAATAGGGACAGGGGGTAGAGGCCTGTAGATCCTTGCACTACTAAAAGAAACAGGATGGTGGGACTGGGACAAATCAGGGGTTGGGGGTAATGGCTTGTTGTATCTCAGTTTGCGGGAGAACGAGGTCTGAGGAGGGTGGGGCGTGTCTGGGATAGAGGGCAGAGGTCGGTGCTGCCTTGCCACAAGGGGGTCAGGAACTGGGGGAAGTGGGCCTTTGGGGGGGCCATGTAGCCCCAAACCTGGGGCCAATGGAAGAGGATGGGCACACCGCTTCAGTGTGGAAACCCCTGCATGGAGATGGCTGTCTCTTTCCACCATGGAGGGTTGGACATGCCTCTTCTCTGGGGTAGGAGGGGGCAGAGGTTCATGGATCCTCGTATCTACAGAGACAAGGGGTGGGGAAGAGCCATAGGCAGGAGGCCCTGGGGAAAAGGCTGAAGTGTGTGGGGAGCCCCACGGCTGGCTGCTGTGGGGACTGCTGGACATTTCTGGATTTGAAGTGAATTCTTGAGAGTCTTGCCCCAGAGTGGATAATGAACTAGGGGATTCTGGAATGATCCTGTGGTCCCTACCACCTTTCCTGTCCCTTCTTGGAGTCACAGAGCCAGAGACGGCAGGTTTGGGGGGCCTCTGGGGCAACTCTGAATGGGAGAAGGAAAGTGATATTCCCAGCAGGTCCGGAGTCGGCTCTGTCCTATGAGAGCCCGGGAAGGAGTTGCTCCTCAGGTGCTGGACAGCCCCTGTAGGGTGGCTGGGGGGGCTCTGAGGGCTGGTCCAACTGGAGCTGGTGGAGATTTCCACAGCGGCCTCTGCAGAGGGGAAGCCATGGAGGGCAGCAGCGGGAGTCTCCAAAGCCCCACAGTGAGATGCCCTGTTGGTCCAAACAGACGCTCTGGAGGTTTCTAGAGAATGTGCAGCAAGAGACGGCTCCCTCCTGGGAGAGGCAAGTGGGGAGCTGGCAGATGATGATGTAGTTGTGCTGGGGGAAACTTCAGCAGGACTGGAAGGAGCTGAGTCTGGTGTCCTTGGAGGAGTCCCGGCTGTACTGGCAGAGGCCATCTCAGTCCCCAAGCCGAACACCGTCCCCTTCCCAGGCTCAGATCCCTCCTGCTGGCTATCCTGAGCTGCTTCTTGGTCAGGTGACTCCCCAGCAGGAAAAGAGCCAGGTAAAGAAACGGGCTGGCAGGACCATCCTCCTGGCTCCAGTGTAGGACCCAGAGCTGTAGGGGATAGTTCCTCAGCCCGAGGCTCCTTCTGAGTCCCAGGAGTACTGGTCATGGGGTAACAGGCGTCTAGAAATAAGTCACAGGGAGAAGAGACCTCAGGGGCTACCAGAGCCAGTGTGGAAACACCATCATGGGCCTCCCCTTCTCTGGTACTCTCTTGTCTGCCCTCTCCCCACAGCGGGTCCCCAACCCAACTCCCTGGTTCCTCCTCACTTGACCCTGCCTCCTCTACCTGCCCCTCCCCCGGCATCACTTGCCCCTGCAGACCTTGACCTTCTTGCCTTCCAGTTACTCTCCCTGATTTCCCCACCAGGCTTTGATTCTCCTCATACGGGGCGTCCACGCTCCCCTCTTCTGTCCCCCCTAACGCCCTCCTCCCCTCCTCTCCCTGCTGTAGACCTCGCTGGCCCCGAGACTTCCTCTCCTCCTCACCATAGCGCAGACTTTCCAATTCCCCACAAAGCCTCGTTCTTTCTCTCTGTTTTGTGAGCATCACATCACCCGGTGTCTGTTCCTGGCTTTGCCCGTGTTCTCCCTCCGTCCCCTTCTCCGGCTCTGCCAGTTGCTCCTGCTCCCCTACATGCCCACCCTCCCTGACAGTTCCTCCGTCCTGGAACCCCACTTCCGCTAGCCCCTGCTCCTCCAGCCCCTCGAGTACCCCTCTCCCTTGACCTTCTTGCGCCCCCAGAGACCGCAGCTCTTCCCCCTGCCTGACGGAGCCCCGTGGCTGGTTGGTTTCTGGCAGATGCTCTTCCCAGGCAGGTCCAAATCTGGGCCGAGCAGAGGTGTCTGGAAAAGTCTCCCCCTTCTCTTCTGCACGTTCCGTTCCCCAAATCAAAGAAGTGAGTTCTGGTCTAAATTCCATCTCCACGCGGCCACCCAGCTCACTGGATACCGGGACCACGTCCAGGTGTTCATCCTGGGCAGGACAGGCCCCGGGCTCTGCGGGAGCCCGTGTCCTTGCCCGTCCGTCCTCCGGGCTCTGAGGCGCCGCCTCCGGATGCTCTGGAGTGCCCCAGGTCTCACCCGCAGCGTCCTCCTGGTTGGTCTCCGCACCTGCAGAGGCTTCCTTGGGGAACGAGGTCATGCTCTCAGCTGCACAGCTGTCCACATCCCTTGGGTCTCTCTGCTGCGTCTCCGAGAGTCTGCGTCGCTCTGCCCAGGTACAGGATGGCGCCTAGCCTTCTCGACCTTCGGGCCCCCAGGCGGCGGTCTGACTGCTCCCCCTGAGGGCTTCAGGGGTAACACCGAGCTCTGCTATGGCAGGGATGGGGGTTGAGGCCCTGAGTGGGGGCTCCTCAGCCCGCATCAGGGCGAAGCCCTAGAGAGGAACAAAACACAAAGTGTCCATCACCCTTTCTGCTTCTACCTATCAAAGGAACACAGCAGAAAGGACCAGTGGGGGATTTCTTTGGTTCCACTTAGAGTCATTCTTTGAGACAAAAGATACTCGACAAAGTAAGCAAAAGCCTCTATAAAATGTATGTAGGCTTATTTATTTACCCATGTAATAAATATTTACCAATATTTAAGTGCGGGGCATTCAGTGGACAGGACAGAGAAAGACTGTGTCCTCATGGAGGCTTGTGGAGGAGACAGATAATAAATGATTCAATTAGAGGGTGAGACCGTTGTCAAAGAGCACCAAGGACTCCCAGGGGTCATTACTCTCTAGATTGCATTAGGTCATACTGTCTCTCCCGGTCTACTCTCTGGACACCAAGCGTGACTCAGTCCCCTATAACTCCCAGACACTATGAGTGACACACCCTAGATCTAACAGCCCAGAGAAGCAGAGTCTGAAGGCGGAATCTTCCTCCAAAGCTGCTGATTGGATTAAAATAGGTCCGGCCATTGTAGCAAGTGAGTCCGAGGTACTCAGGCGTAGTGTTATCTCCCTATGTACAGTCTGGATTTTACTCATCTTATTTTCTTCTAGAGTGTCTAGCAGGGCCTTATAACTCATTATTAATTTTGTACGCAATTTTAGAAGCAGCTGTTGTAAAGCGGAATGATAACTAGACTCAGTAGATTAGAACCAGAGCAGACATGGCGCTTGCCCCTTTCTGCCAGGTCCAGGACACCTGCCGGGTGGGTACCCGCTACTCTCTTACACCCCCGCTGCTTTCAACCTTATGAACTCCTCCCATCACTTCTCAGAAGATCGACCTCCCCACCTGTCTTCTCACTTCCAAAAGAATACCACGTCCCCCACCTTGCGAAGAATTTAGAAACCAACGGAGAGAGGTGCGGCTTCCACTCCTCGTGATTCAGAGCGCTCTGCGTTTGGCTCTTTCCACTCTTCCTGCTTCCTGCTCTGAAGGCACAAGAGGCGTCCCTGCCCCGAGGCGCCGTGTTCTTTAGCCCGGCTTCTTGTGGCATGGATTTTCTCTTCTTCTCACCCCTCGCCCCCTCTCTGTCAGAGCCATCCCACAACTGAAGCATGGCCCTGGCTTTCTCATCTAAACTGTAAAAGAATTGTTCATGCGTGTGGTCCTCACCTCCTCACCTCTCCACCTGCCTCTATCCGTGCCTCACTGGTACCGCTCTACCCACCGCCCCCACAATCGCCAACGTCGTGGCTCTTGTCGGTACTGGATACTCCTAACATTAGCACTCTTTCTGGTTATTTGCGAGACTACATACTCCTGGTTTAACCCTGGAAGATTTCCCAGTCCTCTGACCAGGTCACTGTGCCCCTCTGTCTACCACTTACCAGAGATCGTTCACGTCACTTCTCCTCTGTAGCATTTGTACGGTTACCATTCTGTGTGCATCTTGATTTACCATCTATCCCAAATAACAGGGGGTAAGCTTCACAAGATCAAGAGCTACATCCGTCTCGCTCAACTGTCTCCACCTAGCACAACACCCGGCCCACATTAAGTGCTCAGTAAATGGTTTTCAATTACAGAACAAAATTCTTGTCTCCCTCCTGGCCCCACCTGCCCCGTATCGCACACGTTGCCAAGTCCTGTTGAGCCCACCTCCTATGCACCTCACATCTGTGCACATCTCTCCATCCGCACTGCTAGCCCCTGGTGCGCTCTCCTGTCCTCTGTTACCAGGCCACCTGGGGTACAGCCTGGCCACCAGCCTCCACAGAGCTTCTCCTGCCCTGTTTAAAAAAAAAAAAAATTTTTTTAAGGTTTATTCATTTTTCAGAGACAGAGAGACAGAGTGCGAGCGGGGAAGGGGCAGAGAGAGAGAGAGAGACACAGAATCTGAAACAGGCTCCAGGCTCTGAGCTGTCCGCACAGAGCCCATCACGGGGCCCGAACTCACGGACGGCAAGATGGCGAGATCGTAACCTGAGCTGAAGTCAGATGCTTAACCAACTGAGTCACCCAGGCGCCCCTCCTGCCCTATTCCCAAGGCATTCTCTGCTCTGCATGGGAGTGATCCTGAAAAGCCCCATTTGTAGTTTAAATTCTTCAGTGGCCTCCGACCGCCAATGGGATGAAACCCAAACATTTAGCCTGGATTATATGCCCTCCACGCCTGGCCTCTGCCTTACTGCCCTCTGCCCCCGAACCCCCTACTCCCATGCTGTGGGCCTCTGCTGCTCCTGTGCCCGGCATCCTCTTCTGCCCCAGTGAACCCTTTATTTCTCTCACACTCACTGCACTTGTAATTACCAAGTTCATGTCTATTTTCCGGGCTAGAGAATGAACTTCATCAGGGCTCAAACACTGCCATGTTAGCTGCTCAGTCTCTTTGCCTGCAGCTTCCTTTGCTTGCCACAAAGATTTATTGCATGGATGAAGAGAGGAAGAAAACAGAGTTAAAAGAACATCACTCGATTTTTAGTTCGGTCTTTTACATATCTTGCTAGTTCTGCTCATTGTAATTTCAGACAGTTGTAGGAATCCTGCAATTTATTGGAACGGCCATTTTCTTATCTTTAAAAAGGGTTTAAATTCTTTCTTTGCAAGGAGTTCTAATGAAGATCAAATAACATTAAAATGTACAGTGTCAACTTTAAGGGTCACAGAAGCGTTAGGGATTGTAATTACTGCTAAGGAAAGAGAAAGAAGAAAAGAGAAATGTAGGATTCATGACCTGGAAGGATTTTTAGGGACATACAAGAGACACTTGCAGATGAGGAAAGTGAAGGTCACATAACCTAGGCACTTGTTCAGACTTCTTAAGCAAATGGTACAGGTGAACTCAAACCAAGGTCTCCCGACGCAAGTCTGTGAGAAGCAGCCCCAAGTCCTGCTGGAAGAAGCTGGCAGGTGGCTGGCCTAGAGAAGGTCCCAGGGGCCTACGGAACCCACAGCTGCCCTTGGACCCGCACATTTCCTATCTTCTCTAGGCTTAATGTGGGAGCCCAGCACCCAAAACGTCTGCTGTCCTGCTGAGATACTGCACACACATATACACACTGGCACAGGCACCCATCCACACGTGCACACAGGCCATAAGCCGCCCTTGCAGTTTCTACGCAATAGAGCCTGATATAACCAAACAGACAGGCCCCCAGCCACCCCGCAGATGTAGCGTGTGACAGGTTCCTGGCCACCCCATAGACCCAGATCCCATCTGTATGGGGCACAGAGCCACGTCTAACATAAGCATACTTGCGTAAAAGAATTTTTATGTCCTTTTCCAGTTAACTGACACGGTGGGTGATTTGCTCCCTATTTCTAGACCTCAGTACAAAATACTATAATCACTATGGATGATACTGTGACGTGACCCTATTCTCTCAACCACACATTAAATAACTATAGTTGCTCGCCGTAAACACTTTGTGAAACTTGGCTCCTACAGGCCTAAGAAGGCCTGTCACCCACATCTGTATTGTCCTGGCCCTGTCCCCACACACACTCTCATGTCCTCAGGACGGACGGCCTCTACATACACCCGTGTCTTCCTGCTCTGTTCAGGCTGCATCTCTCTGTACCCTGTGCCGCACAGACCTCTTCAGTTCAAGTTACACGATGCGTGTCTGTCTCCTACAAGCCCACTGGCACTATTCCTGACACTGCCTCTATCCACTAGGAAATAATGGCAGTCACCGGATCAGCCGCCATTTATCACAGAGGAAAAACATACCCTGTGTCCCCTATACCTGATCCTGTCCTAGTAATGCTATCGCAATCAGGTACAATGTACAAGTACAATGTAAGAAAGCTAAAGGAAATCTGCAAGCCATGGTTCCACTCGCATAAAGGCATCAGGAGAGAGGCTTTTTGGATTGCCCGTTATGTTAGTTACCTCCTCATCTCCACTGGGGGAAGGGGGTGAATAACCACCAATTATCAGAAAACGGGTAAACTGTGGCATCATGGTAAACTGGTCTTCCTCTAGACCAGAGACATTTTGCATCTGCTGACCCCATCCACATGTAACTTCTGGCAAGACAAAGCCCTAAGTCGCTCTATTAATAAATACAGCGACAGAGCTCAGTGTCTCCCTTGGAGCCCCCCAACACCTTAGGTCTCGTCCATTTCTAGTCACCAGACAGGGAATTGTATTTCACAGATTATCCCCTCCTCCCTATCATACTCCTTGTTCTTTGAACCGATGTTGAGTGTCATGTGTATTTTTCAGGACCAGGCTTCCCAGATTTTGTACTGTCAGATTCAAGTATTCTAGAATCTGACTTACACCAAACATCACTGCAATACTCTTGAGATTACAACACTACTGAATTTACACGATATCGTCTATACTCCGGCTCACCTTAGGAAAATACCGCACATATCAAAACGTTCTCATTTTGATTTAGAAAATAAGACCACCATACAGATATGTGCCTTTACTCACTCTTTGATAATATTGCCTGCAGTGTTACAAAGATACTAAAATAAGAGAGCTTTCTGGACCACTAGCTTGCCAACACCTGTGTTCTATCCATTTGAGGAAAGCCCCACCATCCCGATGAAAAGTGTAATAAACATCTCTTATGTGTTCCCTGATGCTTGAAAACACCACATCATCCGCTGTCTTGTAGACCACACGGGCTTACCTGGAACATCATTAGTGGCAAATGACATATACCCCACAAATCCATCCATGGCCCTGGTGCCATCCACATAGATAACATGAGCGTGAGCGCCCTCTGTGTGTCCTTAACACAGACCCTGAGGGGGACCTTGTTCTGGTCCACCTTGCAGACGCTATAAATGACCAGCTCCTGTTCACTCTATACACACAGTGACTCATCCCTGTCTACAGCAGAAGCTGCAAGTCACTTGTTTTGAGTCTACACCACTGACACTTCAGCAACACTGTTCCTGTTCGACCCATGATCCTGTGGGTGACCCCATTCTTGTCCACACCGCATTGTGACCAACCATTCCACACACCACAAATGACACGTTCCTGTCTATCGTACAGACACCATACTTCATGTGGCCACAGACAACCTCAGACAGACTGTTACGGGAAGCCATACACTCTGGGGACCCCTAATATATGAGGACCCCTGACTATATTTAGAATTACTGTGCTCTTTTAAGAGTACATACCTGCCTACCTCCCGGCCTCTCTCCTCCCTGCTAGGGTAACAACATGCAATCCTCCTGCTAAAGAGACTCTCTTAGAACTGATATCCCCATCCTTCCTCCTCCCCAGCCCCCAAGAACCCCCTCACTAGGCAGGTCTTCGGTTTTGTTAACCCAGGTTGGTTAACAAATGACCTCCGCTTTGCTGGGGCCCGGGGCCAGGAGCTCCCTCACGCTCCATGTGTAGGTAAAACAGTAAGTCTGAGAAAGAGGCCACATGCGGAGCTGTGTAGCTAGGAGCTGGGACTTCCGCAGGGGGCCAAGGCTGCAAGACCAGGAACGCAAGTCGCAAGTCGGGGAGCAAAGGAGGGAAGAAACTGGAAAGGAAAGTCACCCTCTCTCCCTGGTCTGACACACCCTTCCCCCTCAATCTGACAAGAGCCCTGGCCAGAGTTCACTTCTAGGTAGATGGGAAGGCAAATCTGTCTGGGGAATCCAAGATCCAGGAAGGGGAAAGGGCCTGAGATCTGAAACCCCAGGGGCATCCGGATTAGCTTTCCTAGGGCAGTCCTGCTGAAAGGCAACCATAAATGATGCTCAGAACTAGCGTTGATCCAGCACCCCCACCGCAACCCCATCTCATCTCCCCAACTGCAGAATGCAAAGTCACCATCGACAGAAGCTTTGGAAGTACTTCGAATATATGGGGGAATAGGGTGGGGGCAGGGCAGGAGTCCTTTTTACACGTTCAGGCGCTTCGTGGGGCATCGGAGAGGCGTGTACTTAGACGTACACAGCATGCGAATCCAGAGGAAGATAAATGAAGGAAGGCCCAGGCCCGGGGAAGAAAAAGGAGACGACAAAAAACACCTCTAGTTAGGGGACAAGGACCACAAAGGGAACCTCAGTTATTTCTTACTCCCGGGGGTTAGGTTTCCCCAGGGCCGAGACCCTGAAGGCAGAGGCCCGGGGAACATCTGGGGTCCGGGTGCCCACTTCCAAGGCGGGGACCAGGCCGGAAGCAAATTTTTCAGGCAAGAGCCTTCCCTCTAGCTTCCTTCCTCTTCGGACCAGGGTACTCGGTCACACACCCCGAACTCTGCCTAGCTGCCCTGCCCCCCATTTCCGGAGCCCGTGCCCGGGGACCCAGCTGGGGCTGGCCCGGGGTGGGGGGTGGGGGGGGTGAAGGCCTAGACTCCCCGTCCTTCCCGGCCGTCCCTCACCTCCGCCGGGGCTCTACAGCCGCCCCGCCCGGGGCCCCCGAGCGGCGAGGGAGGAGGGCACCCACCTGGGCAGTGTCACATGCCTTCTCGGCCCGAGAGTCCCCTCCGGGTCCCAGGCGCCGGCCGGCCGTCCCCGACGCAGGCCCGGCCGCCCCAGCCGCCCCACCCGCGGCCCGCCCCTCCCCGCCCGGACGGGAGGGAGGGATCTGGCTCTCCTAGGAAGTTTCAGGTGTGGAAACCGCGGACACACCTTCCTGGGGGAGGGGCAGGGCCCGGCCGCGCCGGGGCCTCATTGGTGCGAAGCAGGCTCCCGCGTCAGAGCTGGGAAGTGGCGGGCGGGCGGGCCCGCAGGGGAGCCCGGGGCGCGGGGCGCGGGCGGCGGGGCGCGCGGGGGGCCCCAGGGAGGGCGGAGGGGGGGGGGCTCTCGGGGGTCGCGTGGGTCCCCGCGGCGTGCCCGGCTGTTTCTCCTCCCGTGTTTTCTCCGGGTCGCCGCCTGAGCCTGCCTCCGGACCCCCCGCGATCTGCCGCTTTCTGCGGGTGCTTCTCTTTTGGCCGATCTGTGCCCGCGGAGGTCTGAGTCGGTGTGCGCTTTGGGGCGCTTGGCTCGGGGCCTCCGTGTTCGTTTCCCTCCCTTGACGTCCACCTGTCTCCATCTTTTAGGGCCCAGAAGCATGCATCTCTAAAACAGCACGGCCATGCCTATCCTCCCTGTATTACCTGTTTGCTTCTGTCGTTTTTAAGGTTCGTGGCAGTTTGATGATGTGCCTTACCACACGCGTTCCTTCTGCAGTCTTCCCGGGACGTGTGTGTGTTTGTGTGTTTGTGCCTATGTCTCAGGCCTGTGTGTTTTCTCATGCTTGTACTATTGATTTTTTTTTCTTTTTCTTTTTTTTTTTTTTTGATTCTTCCAGGGAAACCTCTGTTCTGTTGGTCTCGGAGGCCACGCTTGGGGGGGGGGGGGGTGTCTATTCTTCTACCTCTCCATAGACTTCACCGAATGCCACAATGTTCTAAGGGGGCAGCCACACACACGTAGGAAGAACCCCTCACCTTGAGGGACCCAGACTCTTGGCCTTTTTTTTTTTTTTTTTTTTTAAATCAAACCACCACCCTCTCCCCAGCCCCAGTCATTACTCTCCAGGGCTTCCCATGGGGCTATGCCAAGTAGAATCTTACTAGGCTCTCTGGCTGTTTTGTTCTTGGGAATGCCGTGATCTACACACCCATGTATCTAAGTGGGTTAGACCGTTTCCAGATTACCCTGTGCATTGACCGCTCCACTGATCCCGTCTGACCACACCCACCAGGTTTTTGAAGACTTTAGGAGAGAATATCATTAAGGTAGAACGGTGTCTTCTCCAATAAAGTCCTGAGGCATCTCTGTGTTCAGAGAACGAGCTGCTTCAGTCATCATTACTCTGAAGGGTTAAGCCCTCAACAGTTCAGCAGCCTCCAGCCTGCTCTGAGCTGCTGCATAAGGTGTGGTAAGCAATGAGGAAATCAGAAGTAGGAGTTCAGGTGCGTAAGGGCAGGCCCAGCAAGTGTCACCAGCTCAGTGAGAGGTTAAGAATGGGAAATGCATGGGGCGCCTGGGTGGCCCAGTGGTTGACAGTCTGACTCTTGACTTCCTCTCAAGTCCTGATCCCAGGGTTGTGGGATCAAGCCCCGCATCAGCTCCTTCCCTCTGCCCCTCTCCACTTGTTCTCTCTCTCTCTCTCTCTCTCAGAATAAATAACCTTAATAGTTTTTTTAAAAAAAGAATGGGGAGTGCAGTAGGTCAAAAACTTCAAACTAGAAGTGTCTCTATTTCTAGGCTAGGAGAGAAAAATGCAGTCCAGGGTGCGAGGAGGCCGATGATTTCTAGGGGGGAGCAAAGTTAGTACAC
The DNA here is from genome assembly GCF_028749965.1 of Puma concolor. NCBI lineage: Eukaryota > Metazoa > Chordata > Mammalia > Carnivora > Felidae > Puma > Puma concolor. The sequence continues at coordinate 11,785,641 of NC_141668.1, forward strand.
TTCTGATCCTTGGGCCGAACTTGCTGATCCCTGCTAATTCGCCCTGCCTACAGGAGTGGGCAATGTAGTCAGAGGAGCTGGAGCTGCCTTGCAAACCAGCCTGGCTATTCTTTCTGTCACCTCCATCTTGACTTGGTTCTCCCCAGTGACAGACAGCTCTCTGTGCCTTAGTTTCCTCCAATCGTCAGGCAGGTCTCTCAGACCAGACCTCCTCTTGTTCTGCCAGCTCTGACCTATCAGCATTTTTTTCTTAAGTCACTGCCCTTGATCGATGACCTCTGGGCTCTTGTCCAGAGAGTGAAGCATATGAGGCTGGACCTGACTTTTCAGCCGGAGTGACATGTAGGAAAGTTAAAACTTATCCCGTAGGGGGTTGGCTCCTCCCCGGGAGCATCCCTGTCTGCAGGGTGTACACATTTGGGGGCCAATGTAGCCCTCTTGGCTCCTCTCTCTTCTTCCCTCGAGTCTGCAAACCATGGTTCTCATGTTATTATTTTCTTTCTGTCTTTCCATCTTTCTTTCTTTCTTTGACAGAGAGGGAGAGCACAAGTAGGGGAGAGGGTCAGAGAGAGAGAGAGAGAATCTTAAGCAGGCTCCACACTCAGCATGGAGATGGACACAAGTCTCGATCTCACGACCTGAGCCAAAATCAAGAGTTGGAGTCAGTCGTTCAACTGACTGAACCACCCAGGTGCCCCTTATTTTATTCTTCTTTTCCATTTCTTTTTTTTTTTTTAATGTTTATTTATTTTTGAGAGAGAGAGAGAGAGGGAGCAGGGGAGGAGTAGAGAGAGAGAGAAACACTATCCAAAGCAGGCCCCAGGCTCTGACCCGTCAGCAGACAGCCCGATGCAGGGCTCGAACCCATGAACCATGAGATCGTGACCTGAGCCTAAGCCGGACGCTTAACCGACTGAGCCACCCAGGCGCCCCATCTTTTCCATTTCTTGATGCTAGCTTGTGGCGCCAGGGTTTCCTAATCAGGCCTTTCATCCTGTCCGAAGATTTTGATATTTCATTTGGGCTTGTATTTCCTCTGTAAAGTCCTAGAGAGGAGAGAGGATGATACAATGGAAGAAGGATGGGATTTAGGTGCAGATAGGGGTGCATCTGAATCCTACCTTCCCCACTTACTTAAGGCAAAAATTTGGCATAGTAACCTTCCTGTGCTTCGTCTTTACCTTACTGTGCTTCATTTCCTCATGTCTTAAATGAGGATAATACTATTTAATAATACCTGCCTCCCTGCTTCAGTAAGGTATCATATAGAGGTCACCTTGCTACAAGCGTAGAAGGTGATTGATATGAGTTAGTTTTCTTTCCTAATAGAGCCCGTAGGTATGCAAGTTGAATGAATACATTTACAATCACAAGGTGATAAGGGTTGGGAAAGGTAAGCAGATTCAACATAAAGTTAGTTTACAGTGAGAGCTGTATTAGATGGGGGAAGAAAAAGTATAGGTTCTGGAGTTTGGGAATATTTAATTGGAGACAGTACCTTTGAGATCCAGCCATGGAGGGGAAAGGACAGAGAACTGTCCTGTGTAGTTATGGGCATCAAAGGAATTATAATGGCTGTTTTTAAAAGCACGACCTCATTAGGAGTGCCTGGCTGGCTCAGTCGGTTAAGCATCCAACTTCGGCTCAGGTCATGATCTTGCTCAGGTCATGATCTTGTGGTTTGTGAGTTCGAGCCCTGCGTTGGGCTCTGTGCTGACAGCCCAGAGCCTGGAGCCTACGTTGGATTGTCTCCCTCTCTCTGCCCCTCTCCCGCTAGTGCGCTGTCTCCCTCTAAAATAAATATTTAAAAATTTAAAAAATAAAATAAAAGCAGGAACTTATCAAGATATCCCTGGGGCTGTCACTGCCCTGACTGGACACCCCCCAGGTGCCATCATCCCCTGATGTTGGCTACACTGTTTCTCACTTGGTTAACTCTGACTCTCAGCGGATCCTGTGCTAGTTTTTTAAATTCTGCTCTGGCTTTTCTGACTCTGCTTTTTGCCTGATCCCATGACCCACAGTTGAACCTTTTTGAAGTGGTTTTTGAACTCAGTTCTTTTCTTAACTGGGCTGACCCTGGTCTCTCCTTCCTTTTCCTTTAAATCCACCCTGACTTGGCTGCTTTGGTTCTTAGCTATCCTGTTCCAGTCGGAGCCTGCCTTTGGTTTCCCTTTATTCCTTCCCTTCCCTTTCCTTCCCTTTCCCTCCCTTCCCTCCCCCTCCTTCCTTTTTTTTTTCTTTTTAATTCAGAGAGAGAGCATGCACACAAGCAGGGGAGAGGGGCAGAGGGGGTGGGAGAGAGACAGAGAAAGACAGAGAATCTTTAACAGGCTCCACACTCGGCTCAGAGTTCGGCACGGGGCTGGATCTCATGACCCTGGGATCATGACCTGATCTGAAATCAAGAGTCAGACCTCAACCAACTGAGCCGCCTAGGCACCTCCCCCTTTATTTTTCTCTCCACCTTTGCACATTTGAACTAGCCTAAATTTGGTGTTATTCAAGGTATAAATACTAATGAGCTCATTCATTTAAAAAAGTTCATTTACTCAATATGCATTTCTCGAAAACCAGATATACAAAGACCAAGTCTCTGCCCCAAGGAGAGGAGCTCTCAATCTAATGAAGGAGAGAAACATGTAGCAAATGATGATAGGAGAGTATAAGTGTTAAGATATAGACAAGGTGCGATGGTAGGCAAAAAGGACAGAGCACTGCTTGGGGAATAAGAGAAACCTTAATGAATAAGGTGCTGTTTGAGTTGACTTGTCCTAAAAATGTACTCTGTGCCTGGTAGAGAGGGAATAGAGGAAAGGCATGCCCGCAGCGGAAATGGGATATGCGAACATAGCACAGAGCACATTCTGTTCAGGGAAGGGTGAGGAGTGTGGACTTCACGTGAGGTATGGTGAAGAAACGGCAGAGAAGAAAAAGAAAATGTTAACTGTGGAAGGTGATGGGTATGTTATGTGGCTGGCTTGTGGGGATCATTTCAATACAAATATCATGGGAGACCTGGGTGGCTCAGTTAGGCATCCTACTCTTGATTTAGGCTCAGGTCATGATCTCACAGTCGTGGGATCGAGTCTCTAGTAGGGCTCCGTGCTGAGTGTGGCGCTGGCTTAGGATTCTCCCTCTCCTGCCCCTCCCCACCCACGCACATGCACTCTCAGAAAAAAGAAAAAGTATACATATGTCAAAACATCAAGTTGTATACCTTAAATATTTACAACTTTCATTTGTCAATCATACCTCACAAAACTGAACAAAACCCTTCAGAGGAGCGCCATCTCTGAAAGTATAAAGTCCAAACTCAATAGCGTGTGTGGCTTACAAGCCCCCTCATCATCTAGCTACCTGACTTCTCACTCTCCCCAGGTCCCTGGAGGCTCATAGTTTTTTAAATTTCTCCTGTAAGCATATCTTTAGCTTGGTGCATGTATCAGAGGAAAAGAGATATGCCTCTCCATCTTATTAAATTGAGTCTCTAAAATGCCTGGTAAACACTGAGAATGACCAGGTGTTTGCACAGAATGGTCACAGCGATGGGAGAGGGACGGCCGGCCATGGTGGAGAGGCGGCAGGGTCCCATCCCACATCGCAGTAAGCCGTCCCCAGAAGTGCCATTACTCATTGTCTTCTGTTTTGGCATGTGTTTAGTTTGGGGATGTTTCAGAAGTTTTCCACCCAAGATTCTTGGAAGATAAATATGAGGATGGGGACGGGGATGATCCATTTTTGCAAAGAGACTAAAATCGATGCCATCCATTCAGAGGAGTTCAGGTTCTATCGCCATGGTTTCTAAACCTTGGCAAATCAGCAAAATCTCCGGGAACGATTTTTTGTTTGCTATTGTTTAAGGGCCCCCCTGTGATTAAGACAAGAAGCCAGATTTGGGAACCGTGATGTGAAAGCAGTGGTTCTTTACCAGAGGTTTCTGTCAACAATCACCTGATGAACTTTATGAATTTGCCTTTGCTCAAAATATTTGGAGTTTCAATTCTGTAGGTGTGGGTCACGAAGAACTGTTGAAAAATAGCTCCTTGCTGATTTGGATACGTAATGATAACGGAGACCTTCTGATCTGTAGCAGTGGTCTTAAAACTTCTTTTTTTTTTTTTTTTTTTTTTAATTTTTTTTTTCAACGTTTATTTATTTTTGGGACAGAGAGAGACAGAGCATGAACGGGGGAGGGGCAGAGAGAGAGGGAGACACAGAATCGGAAACAGGCTCCAGGCTCTGAGCCATCAGCCCAGAGCCTGACGCGGGGCTGGAACTCACGGACCGGGAGATCGTGACCTGGCTGAAGTCGGACGCTTAACCGACTGCGCCACCCAGGCGCCCCTAAAACTTCTTTTATCCTACCTTCTATTAAAAAAAAAATTCAACAGGCACCCCCAATATACAAGTGCTTATTTATTTATAAACTATATATACCTGTACTTTTTTTGTTTTAAGTAGGCTTCACGCCCAGCGTGAAGCCCAACACGGGGCTTGAATTCATGACCCTGAGATCAAAACCTGAGCTGAGATCAAGTTGGATGCTTAACTGACTGAGCCACCCAGGCTCAGTACTTCTGTACTTCTTCTATATACATGTACTTCTACTTTTTTTAAGTACTTATTTATTTTGTTTTTTGTTTTTTATTTAAGTATTTTATTTATTTTGAGAGAGAGAGCCAAAGCACATAGGAGGGGAAGAGGCAGAGAGAGGGGGAGGGAGAGGATCCCAAGCAGGCTCTGTGCTGTCAGCGTGGAACCGAATGTGGGACTCGAACCCATGAACCATGAGATCCTGACCTGAGCCAAAGGAAAGAGTCGGCTGCTCAACTGACGGAGCCACGCAGGCACCTCCCTGTGCACATACCTGTTTATAATAGTGAAACCCAGGGTAGCCTGTTGTCACTGCACACCCAGGCTTCCACGCACGTGCCGTACCTCCCTGGGGAGAGGTTGCGGTAACAAACGAGAGAGCCCTGTATCACCGTGGCACTGTCTTCATTGCTGAGGCACAGAGGCACAACCCAAGACATAAAAATGGAGATGAAAATAAAAATGAATAGAAAGGGAGATGGCGTTCACTTTAGCGGGAACATTCTTCTATTTTTCTTATGATACAAATATACTTGCCTTCATGGCCCCCTCAAGGCAGGGAGACTGAAGACATTAAAGTCAGAGAGGCAAAACATTAAAAAGAAAAACAGGGGCACCTGGGTGGCTCAGTCGGTTGAGCGTCCAACTCTTGATTTCAGCTCAGGTCATGATCTCAGGGTTGTGGGATCAAACCCCACATTGGGCTCCCATGCTCAGCGTGGAGCCTGCTTAAGATATTCTCTGTCTCCCTCTCTCTCTCTCTCTCTCTCTCTTCCTCTGTCCCTCTCCCTGGCCTGCTGGTTCTCTCTCTCTCTCAAATAAATAAACAAATATTTAAAAAACAAAGAAAAGGAAAAAAGATTTATCACTAGATTCTACACCTGAAACTAATGTTACATTGTAGGTTAACTAACTGGAATTGAAATAAAAACTTGAAAAGAAAAAAATAAAAAAAGAAAAAGAGTTAGGAAGACAGTTTAATCCTATCCTTCTAGAGACGATCAAACAGCTTCAGGGGGCCCTTGGGTGGCTCAGTCAGTTAACTGTCCATCTCTTTGGCTCAGGTCATGACCTCATGGTTTGTGAGACTGAACCCTTGTCAGGCTCCACACTGACAGCGCAGAGCCTGCTTGGGATTCTTTCCCTGTCTCTGCCCCTCCCCCCACTTGCTCGGACGCACTCTCTCTCAAAATAAACATTAAAAAAATTTTTTTTTAAATAAGATAAAAGCTCACATTCAAAAACAAACAAAAACAGCTTCAGAGAGGTTGTGACTTATGAGATCAGAGTCCTAGGTCCTAGGCGGTGGCCAACGGGGGCTGGCATCCCTCCCAATTATTCAAGCCTCCCACCAAGGTTACTGAACGCTTACTTTAGATTGTCTGTGTTCACAGTCTCATTAACTGTGCATAAATTCAGGGTAGAATGCTTGCTGTTATATCTGGGATGTACAAAAGGCAATTATGATGTACACTCTGTCTCAAAAGAATTTGGGCAACTTACATGGAAATGGTAAAATAATATTCTAAAGCAATCTCTAATAAGCCCTAAGAGAGGTAAAAATAATAATGCCAGGGAGATTCAAAGGCAAGGATGATTAATGTGAGCCAGAGGGGTAGGGAAAGCCCTCCCAAAGAGCTGAGTCTTGAGCTGCCTCTGGGGACACAGTGTGGGTGGATGTGGGAGATACATTTCCAGGACTGGGGACACGTATGTCACTCCTTAATACCCAGGTTCCATTCCTGAGACACACACACGCCTCACAGTGTTAAGAGCAGCACTTTGGGAAAGGAGGGGCTGAAGGAGCCTTGAGACATCCACTGGGGGACGTGTGGAGGTGGAGGAAGGCATTCGTACCTGCACAACCTTTACCCTCTTGGCCCAAATCTACCTCCACCAGAACAGAGATTTGGTTCCCATCAAAAGTAGATTTTGGAGTTCTAGCTCCTGAAGGAAGTGTGAGCGTCTTCCGTGGCAGAAGTTATAGCACCATCTTGTGGAAATAAATGCTTTAGATCACGGAGTTTTGTTCTGGAAACCTTACTCTTCTAAAAAAAAAAGAAGGAAGGAAGGAAGGAAGGAAGGAAGGAAGGAAGGAAGGGAAAGATAAAGAAAACAAATCAATCCCAAAACTCATTCCTGGCTCCAAATCATTCCTGGAGTCCACAGTTTATGGGTAACAAAAAGTATCTCATGTATCTTCAGTCTTTGATGGCTGAGTTAGCAGTTCTCCATCCGTGACAGCATTCTTGTTTTCAGAAATAAAGACACATAGGTAGGATCCAATATTCTCCCCGTTTCAGACTTCTTTAAGGCTGGGTCCTCAGGTTTGGTTTTTAACCATTTGCCAAAGGATCCTGTCTTCTTTGAATTTAGCAAAGCAGCTATAAATCCCAAAGAAAATAAAGGAAAATAAAGGCAGAAACACTGGCTGTCATGGCCCTTTTCTGTCTCCTCCGTGAGTTGGAAAGAGGAGGTCCCTTAATCCTTAAAGAGCTAATGCTCTGTAATGGGGAGCTCAGAGAAGAATTCATAGCTGCCAGGAACTTCCAGAAACATTTCCTAGAAATCTAATTGGGTCCACTAAACAAATAATCCCCAGGAATATGTTTCATTTAGAGTCATAAATTCATTGGCTCATTGAATAACTAATGAGACTTTGAAATGCGAGTGTTCTACACTCCAGTGGAGAGGGAAGAATGCCCAATCTTCTCAAATCTTTCTTTACCCTGGTTTGGCCTGCCTCTGACATCTGCATCTGTGAAAGTTTGGGACTTCAACAGCCCACCCTTGAGCAGCCTCAGGCTTCATTTTGAAGTGAATCGCAGAATTTAAAAAAAAATGTGTTTTCACTTTTTCAAAAATCATATGTTGAAAAAGTTGCACCGTGACATGTTTCAACATTTAAAAGCACAAAAGTTTTCCTTTCACACCTGTTCACCGGCCAACCAGCTCCCTGTCCCCGGTCCCTCCAATGTGGCGAGTTGTTTGTGAAATGCTTCCCCAAAACATTCTGCGCTTAGAGGAGATACATTACGTCAGTGGTAGCCCACGATGTGTTTTGAAACCTGAGTGTTTTGCTTAAAAATATAAAGAGTGTTTTACAATATCAGTACTTAAAGAGCTTCCTGGTTTATTTTTCAGCTGTGCAATATTCTATTGAAGGCAGGTAGCCTAAGTGATCTAGGCAGGCTCCTCCGGAGGCAGTTCCAGTAGTAGGGCAGTACAAACAATGGTGCAGTGGGTAACTTTGGCCTTCGTTGCTGTGCACACGTGCCGTCCCACCTGTAGGATATATTCCTGGAAGCTGAAATGCTGGGTCACATGGGATGTGCATCTGTAATCGTGTGAGGCCGTGGCAACTCGTTCTCTGTGGAGGTCATTCAGGCCAAACTGAGGCAATGTATGATAACGTCACGCCCTCGCTTCGTGTTATTAAAACTTTCTGATCTTTGCCAACCTGCTAGATGAAATGCGATCTTTCAGATAGTTACCGCGACGGTTTTCATGACTTTCTTGTTACGAATTTGATTCCATGAAGTCACATTTTTCACGGGGCTTGGTCACCTAATCGGTTCTCTTTCTCCAAAGCTGCATTGGTAGAGGCACTGATTTTCGGTTTTTTCATTTAGTTTCGTGAACAAGTACAAATGGCTCAGATTTCTAGCAGCTTTCGAAGCATTCTTTGACTTCTCTCTCTCCTGCTTGTCCTCAGTGTGGGACTTGCCACATGTTAGAGAGAGCAGCAAGCTTCAGAGCCCCTACCAAGGGCCCATTCCGAGGCTCTCAACTAATGTTGTAGTCATAAATTAACATTCTTTTTCTTAAAGGAGCTGCCTCAAATTTTATAAGCTTCAGCATGAATATGCTCCTGCTTGCTGCCATCATCAGGTTGCAGTCCCTCTGCTTGTTTTAAGTACTCCTCCAGAATTATTTTATGCACGTAAAACCACATACAGATATAGGGTATTTACCTCTTTTCCTATTACCCTTACTTTTCTCAAGGTATCTTGGAGATTTCTCTATATAAGCTACGGAGAACATCCATATTGCTTTTTGTTTGTTGAAAATGGCAGGGCATTCCATTGCCTGGAGGTACTGGTCTTTACTTAATCAGCCCTCTACTGGCGGAACTTAGCGTGTATTTGCTTCGTTTTGTTTTGGCCATTTCCTAAGTTTCCCGGCAGTTTTCAGAGACTGAAAGGGTAGCTAAAAGTCTGGTGTGGACACAGGTTTCAGAAGACGTAAACTAGGTGACATGGCAGGGGGATCCCAGACTCCCTCACTCCCCACCCTCTTTAGGTATCTAGGACTCTCTTATCCAAACAGGTCCCCTGGTGCCTGTGATTCACAACGCAGCATGGGTATGTGCATCCGTATATTAAGTTTGTGATTATGAAACAAAAGATGGTCTTGCTAAAGAAATTCCGAGTATCCGAAGGCAGCAGGGAGAGATCACTATAAGCCCAGGATGCCTCTGAAATCATACCGAATAGGCGTTGGCTTCTGCAAATAGTCCATGAGGTCATATTACTCTATCAGTGGCATTGCCACAGCCCACAGAAGTATTCCCCCTGACACACACTAACAATTTGTTCTGCTGGACCTGATGGAGAAAGATCGAACAACCCAGGCATGCTGGATATCTTCTGCGCTCTGGAACATTCAGTCCCTTAGAACTTTGCCTCATAACCAACTTCAGTCATTACTTCCTTCTGCTCTTCGGGTTCAATGCCAACGCCTTGAGCCTTGGAGGCATCATTTTGGATAGCTAGAAATGCAGCCTTTCCATTCTTCCCACCCTCTTAAAGTATCAGCTGTCCAATCTCCTATTCCTATAACAACCTGCTTTCTGGATAAGAAGGATCATAAACCTGTCTAACTTGGGGTTGGCTACCATTTCAGTCTCTGAAAACTGCCCTTTTGCCCAGTTACATCTTTTGTTCGGACACTTTCCTTTGGCTCTTCTCTGATATCTTCCTTAGAGCCGCACTGTCCTTGATCTCCTTGCAAGGGGGTCAGTTAAAAAATACAGAGAGAATTCAGGGAAGGGGAAAATAAAGGCGAGAGAAAAGAATTGATGAATCTATGCTACAGGACTAAGAACAATGTTTAGTACTTCTTTTCAGTTTAAAAAGTATTGACAGGTATATCACCTTTTCTGAAGCTCACAACATCCCCTTGGAACAGACAGGGTGGGTGGTATCTCATCACCATTGTATAGATGGGGAAGCACAACAGTATCCATCTGATCGTGGCATACCTGAACCCAGGTTTACAGGATTACCCACTCCATCGCAATTCGATGCTTCAGGGCTGATACCCGCCCTGAGACCCTCAGGAAGTGATCTGGGGAGCAGGAGCAGTCTGAAATGTCTGTACTAGAGTGGGTCCCGGGGGATTTGTCTTAAAACTCTATCTGGGTGGTGTTTCACATAAAATTGAAAATAAAAACATCGATTGTATAGATCAGTGGGAGTGCTGCTGTCGAAGATCTGTGGAGGAAGATCACATGTCTCTATTTCTTCTCTCAGTACCTTTTAGAGTTTCACTGTGGTCCTGAAGGGCCACAGGGCTAGAAACTCAGACCCTCTGAGTACTTGTGGCAGAGACTGCTAGATGTTTACCAAAGTAGTTTTCTCTTATTCCCAGGTACATATGGAGACTGTATCTCCCAGACTGCTTTGCGTCTTTGTAAGACCCTATGACCAAGTTTTAGCCAATGGGATGTGAGCAAAAATACCCAGTCCACTTGGAGGTCAGGCCCACTAAAGCCTCCATGCTTTTTCTCCTTCCAACATACAGGACAACCTTGGGAGCCACAAGGTGTAAGGACCTGAGTCCTCCCCCCCACCTTTTTTCTTTTAAGTTGCAACACTGGGGCACCTGGGTGGCTCAGTCTTTAAGTGTCTGACTCCTGGTTTTGGCTCAAGTCATGATCTCAAGTTAGGCTCCACACTTAGAGCATGGAACCTGCTTGGGATTCTCTCTCTCCCTCTCTCTCTCTGCCCCTCCCTGACTCGTGCTCTGTCTCCCTCAAAAAAATAAACTTAAAAAATAAAAATTGTGACACTAATACTTGATTACCTTAAATTTTTATAATAATGTAGTGTTATTTTCCATAGCACATTTCCCATTTTGAGAGTCATCTTCTTTAACCTTTTAATGTTTATCATTTTGAACATTTTCCTGTACCTTAATATGCCTGTACACACACACACACACACACACACACACACACACACCTTTTTCTCTACATGAATGAGAAAGTACTATAACAATATGACTTCTTTTACTCACTTATTTTATGAGAATCTTCTCTGGACATTAGAGGGATAAACCTTATTTAAAAAACAAGAATCCCCAGATACCAAACGCCTGCCTTGTTACTTGGAGGACTAAATGTAGATGTTGTTAGTATACTTTGTAGAATATTGTGGACAGAGAAATAAGGCACTTTGCCGTTTGGTAATGGAAGGAAGGGCAGCAGATTTAGAAGAAGTACATGCACCCAAAACCACACCAAACCCAAAAACATAAACTCATGTCTAATGTGTCCAGTGGTCATAGTCAAAGGCTTTGTACTGCTACGAAAATTGCCAAATAGTTTTAATAATACTGGATTTGAAAAAAAAAAGTATAGATTTATAATGTTTTATTTAACAAACTCACTACTGAAGGATATTAGTTTGTGACATTCACTATTGTAAATAATGCTTCAATTTAAAATAAATGTACATGTATATATTTTGCACATATATATGAATATCTCTGTAGGATACGTTCCTAGAATTGGAGTTGCTGCATTAAAAGGAGTGCGAACTTTAATTTTTGAAGATATATTCCCAAATTATCACTGAATCAATTTATATTGCCATCCAGACTATCGCCCACATGCTCAGCAACATTGGAAAATATTCATCTTTTTATTTTAGTCCCATTTAACGGGCAAAAAATGGTATCTCATGCTTAAGATTTGTTTCTCTAATTACTAGAGAGCCTGTACATCTATCATCATATTCACGAGTGGTTGTTCCTCGTTCTACAGTGCATGGCTCATTTGTCTCCACTTATATCTACGTAATTTTTGCTCAGTTAAAAAACTGATGTGTATATTACTGTTTTGTTCATTATATAGGTATTGAAAACTCTGCTAGCTCTATTTTTATCTTTTTTTTTTTTTAATGGGTTTTCAGAACATTCAGGCTGATTTTCTTGAATGTTACCTAACAATTGACGGAAAAAGATTCCCTGGGTCTAGGCTACAGAGAGGCCCTGTGCTTAGTGGCGGTGGGTGTGGTTTCTGGAGTCAGGCCGACCTGGATTAGAGCCCCAGCTGTCACGTACTTGTAATCACAGGAAAGCTCTCAGTCTCTGTGTCTTTCTTTCTTTCCTTCTTTCTTTCTCTCTCTCTTTCTTTCTTTCTTTTTTTATGAGTGCAATAAAAAGCACTCAGCTCATTAAACTCAGAATTGTCATGAAATTTGGGCGAGATAATAACGCGTATATCTCCGTACAATGCCTGACACTTAGTAAGTGCTCGATAAGTACAAGATACAACAATTACTTACAATGTGGGCAACGGAAATACCAAATTAGATGCAAAGTTTGATTTCTGGTTCTAGAACCTTTCCCAGTGAAAGTTCTACTTATAATAAGATCCAAGGAGGCTAATAAAACTTCCTTTTCTAAAGAGAAGGCATTTCACTTCCTATTATGCAGTTTCAAGAGAGCACTAAAGTATTCAACTCACTTACTGACTCGGGCAGTGACTCTTGAGTTCCTACGATGTTTAAGGCCCAGGATATGTGGTTATCTTTGAGTCCATTTCATTTTCTTCACGTGGAACTTAATTTTTACTCCTCTGAAAAAATGAAAATCCAAATTCCAATGAAATGAGAGGAAATCAATCAAGGGACAGAAAACTAGAAAATAAGAAAGACTCTTAAAGATCGTCTAGCTCAACGTTTCATTTTATAGATGAGGAAACTGAAGGCCAGAGGAGTTAGGCAACTTTTCTAACACAGTGAGTTAGTGCAGGGAGCTGAGAACCCACACACCCCAACTCTGAGCCAGCGCCGTGTGGACTAAATCCAGATGTGTTCAAGGATCCGCCTCCTTTTGCGATCAAACGATTTCAAAAGTAAAAATTAAAACAAAAAACAGAGAAACACTGATTAAAAAAAGACAAATCAAAATGAACCCATAAAGTTTGTCAAGAAAGCACAGAGAGTAAGACCCTGCCCTGCTAGTTGGGGGAAGAGTCATGTTTTCATCCAGTGGGACTACATTCCTGCCCTCCTTTCAGACAAAATTCTGCCCTCGACAACCCATATTTAACACGGATGCTTTATACTCACAGCAAATAGTAAACAACAATCCTGAAGGTTGGCGGTTGGCAATCCCTGGTCCACATGCCAAAGATGCTGCAGGTGCTAATTCCAGGCGGCAAGTGAAGCCACCGTGCACAGATCCCCACCCTATCATTTCCAGTGGTTACTGTCCGCAGTCGCCTCCACCCTCTTGCCAGTTTTCAAGGGCAACACCCTCACATGGCTCCCCATCTGGCACCGGGATCATCCTGGCCTTCCAGAATCACAGGCGCGGCAGTGTGGCACATTCCTTTGAGACCACTGCTTCCTGCGATAGAAATAAGTAAGCACCCCCAGGACTTTTGATATTTAGTGCTATGTTTCTATCCTAATTTTTCCCTTTCTTCTCTGTAATCTTAGAGCATCAACATATTCTTAATTATTAATGTCCATCATGTAAGAATATACTAAAAGCAAGGGTTGGATACATCTGATGGACTAGAAGATACCCTAACTTAGGGGCGCCTGGGTGGTCAGTCGGTTAAGTGTCTGCCTCTTGAGTTTGGCTCAGATCGTGACTGCGTGGAGCCTGCTTGGGATTCTCTCTCTCCCGTGCTCTCTGCCACTCTCTTGCTTGCTCTCGCTCTCTCTCTCTCTCTCTCTCTCTGTCAAAATAAATGAATAAAAGATATCCTAAATTAGAGGAATGAAGGGTAACCCATCCCCAGGCCCATATATTATGGGTAGAAATCTAAATGCAATGAGGGGCGCCTGGGTGGCGCAGTTGGTTAAGCGTCCGACTTCAGCCAGGTCACAATCTCGCGGTCCGTGAGTTCGAGCCCCGCGTCGGGCTCTGGGCTGATGGCTCAAAGCCTGGAGCCTGTTTCCGATTCTGTGTCTCCCTCTCTCTCTGCCCCTCCCTTGTTCATGCTCTGTCTCTCTCTGTCCCAAAAATAAATAAACGTTGAAAAAAAAATTAAAAAAAAATAAAAAAATAAATGCAATGAATATTTGTTCATTCATTCCGTTGAAGTTTACTAAGTACGTACTATGAACAGTTCTGATGCCAGGCACTCAGGTTGTGGGCATCAGTGGATCTGCTACAAAAGAGCAGTTCAGAGTTGATCTAAAACCAGACAGCCTAGTCTTGGCTTGTAGTTCCACCAGTGAATAATTTTGTGACCCTGGGTGAATTAATTCATTTCTCTAAACTTTATTTCCTCATTGTTATGTAATGACAGTAGCAGTGCTCACTCCACAGATTTGATGTGAAGATTATATTAAAGCATTTTATGTCACGTCTACCTATAGTAAGTGCTCAATAATTACCAGCTACAGTTAAACTTCCACTATACTATAAGCTGCCATTTGAGGCAGGTAAAGAAGGGTAGAAACCAGAAGATAGTTCAACGCTGAAATTTCGGAAGTGAGACAAATGGATAAATTGTCCTTTATTTACCTACCAGGTGAGTATGTTAAGGGTGCTTGGATCCTGGGGATGAAGAGATGAGCAGATTCTTGTTCTTCTCTTGAGGGAGAGAGGACACATAATTGAGAAAGGTCCTATAAATCCCAGATTAGAGATGGTACATGTTGGAAATCAAAAACAAAATCTGAAAAAAACAAAAACAAAAACAAAACAACCCTGAAATCTGGACTCTTTTGCTTTAGGAAAGGTCCCCCATGTTTTCTTGGTGGAGGGGCCAGGAACAGGTTCAAAGGGAGAGAGTTTCCCCATGGTGCCTTTGCCAACTGACTCACAGAGAGGTCCCTGAGTCCGGGCTGCAGGCTGGCCTCGGGGAAAGGCTATTCCCTCCAGGGCTACAGGGGAGATGCAGAAGCCTCTGGGGACAAAGGTTTGGGTGACCTCCTCCCCCCTTGTGCTCCTCCTGACTAGGGGATAGCTTTGGTACCAGGCTCAAAAGTTTAGCAAGTCTGACAGTATTAGAATAATTTCTGATCTAATGTTAATAATAATAACAACAGCAATATCTTAAGTTTGTGTAGTATTGCAAGTCTTTAAAATGCATCCATTTGCACCACTCTTGTTTGAGGCCTTCAGCAGTCCTGTGGGGCAGCCTAGGCGGCTCTCGTTAGGCATAGTTGATGGATGGGAGACAGAGATTCAGGCAGTCTTAAAAGACTGCCCTGGAAAGAGCACAGCTAGCAACCAGTAGACCTGGGACTTGAACCCTGTCTGTAGCCACAAATCGTGGGCGTTTAAGGGTCCGGGGCAGGATCTTGGGCTTTCTGGATGCCTGGGCCAAACTTAGGAGAGCACTGCAGAGTCCGGAGTCCACACAGGTGGCTCCCTGGGCATGGTTTCTCCGTCCCACACTTTCCTGCTGCTCCAACTTGTCCCAGGAGAGCTATTTTCCTGTGAGATGCGTCCCTGGAATGACAGCTGTTCACGATTTGTCCTGCCCACTGCATCTCACCTAATGTCGCCATTCAGCACAGCAACATATGTCAGGAGACAAATTAAACACTGGTTTAGGAAATATTGGAATTACAAAGTACATCCAGTTTAGGTAAGTTACAAGAACACTTTCTAAGGCTCTTCATTTTGGTGAGCCATCAGTTTAAAACTGCATTGTTAACCTTTCTCTTCCCTTGTTTTCTGTTTTACTGTCCAGCCTGTCCAAAGGCCCCTTCTCCATCCCTGACCCCTGGAGTCACAGCTTATTATTTTTTACTTCCTCACCTTTCTTTTTAGTCCAGTATAAAGTCAAGCTGCCCTTTTTTTTTTTTAACCCTAAGTCCCATGACAACTGATTATACAGGTGAACCCTGATCATCATAATGGTTTACTGGTAGGATTTCCCGTAGCGGGCACAAGTACCAGGAATGCCAAACATTTTGGATTCGCAGTGCTGGGACTCAGCTACCAGCAGGGTCTGGTCGTCCTGGATGAGGATGTCTTTGACCTCCTTCTTGGAAGCCTCATCTACATATTTCTGATAAGCCACCAGGGCTTTGGAGATGGAGCCACAGATTGTGGAAGTCTGAGCCACGTGACCACCACCACACGGACTTAGAGGCCTCCGGCCTGGCAGGTCGCTCCTTGCCCAGCAGCAGGACAGGTTCCAATAGCTCGTCCTGCAGCGAACGTGGCTCGATTATCTCCAGGGGCCGCTCATTCACCTGGATAAGGCCGCTGCCCCATTTGGAGGGTGCCACCGCTGTGGCCATCTTCTTGCGCCCACTGCAGGGGACCCTTGCACCGCCTGGCTGGGAACACAGACCAGAGTGGCTCACCGCACAGCACGGCACCCGGACAAGGGCTCAAGCTGCCTTCTTTAGCACACATAAGTACCCTTTTTATCTGGAACCCGATATCTATCTCTGGCTAGAGGTTGAGTTTCTTACTCCCTTTCTCCACTTCAACTTCCTTCTTCTGGAACCTCACAATCTCTTTGACTTTTACTAGGTGGGTGGTTATGACTATCGGTTTGGCAGTCAGATCACCTAAGTTTGATCCTGGATTAGGTGCGTATCAGCTGCAACGTTTTGGTTAAATTACTCAATCTCTTTGTGTCTGTGTTCTCTCACCCAAAGAGTGGTTGATAATAGTCCCTGTCTCACAGAGCTGTTATGAGGGTTAAAAAAGATAATACTTGTGAGGTGCCTGGCTGGCTCCGTCAGTTAAGTGTTGGACTCTTGATATCGATTCAGGTCATGATCTCGAGGTCGTGAGGTTGAGCCCTGCATCAGGCTCCGTGCTGAGTGTGAAGTCGGCTTGGGATTCTCTCTCCCCCACGGTCTCTGCCCCTCTGCCACTTGCACCCTCTCTCAAAATAATTAAGTAAACATTTTTTAAAATGCTGTAAAAAAAGACAATACTTGCAAAGTGCGTAGAACAGGCATCACCTTGTAAGCACTTCATAAGTGTGTGTGTACGCATGCACACCTGTGTGCACGATCATGTGAGTGGTGGGAAAGTGGAGATGCCTTCGTTCCGGGTCTTGCCACCATGCTGAGTTCTAAACAGAACCTCAGTGAGAACAGCCTCCATTCCTACCCTCTCTGTGCTCCTCTGAAACTCCTAAGGTTCTTTGTGACCGTGACCATAGGGCTCACTAACCCAGACAAGAAGCCTTCCATACATAGTCTCTGGCTCCCCCAGCCTCATTGTGGCACAAAAATAGACTGAGAAGAAAGCCACATTCACTTAACGTATCCTAGCTTGGGGTAGATTAGTCTTACTCTGAAGTTGATAATATTGATAATGATGTACTACATTTGGTGTTAGGTAGAAAAGGCTCGGGAGTCAGATCGTTGGGGCCCAGGTCTAGCATTTGCTTGTTTGCATCTGTAAAATGGGATGCTAATGAGAAATGGGTTTTTATGATAAAATGAGGTGATCTCTGAAATCAGCTATGTATGTGCAGTGGATGGCACAGAGTGAGTACGTGATAATAATGTTGACTACTATTATTATTATTAAAACCCTTTTCCCCCCCACTCAGTTGCCTCTGCTTGGGACATTCCATCTCTACCTGATAATTGAGAGTTGGGTTGTAGGACTTGCTAACTTCTTTTTTTAATGTTTATTTTTTAGAGAGAGCGAGAGTGTGAGCAGGGGAGGGGCGGAGAGAGAGGGAGACACAGAATCCGAAGCAGGCTCCAGGCTCTGAGCTGTCAGCACAGAGCCAGATGCGGGGCTCGAACCCACGAAGTGTGAGATCATGACCTGAGCCGAAGTCGGACACTCAACTGACTGAGCCACCCAGGTGCCCCGGACTTGCTAACTTCTAAGTGGAGAGTGTGTGTTTATTCATAGAAAATCACAGATACTCTTCTTGAGCAGATGAGAAGAGTTTAGAAGCAAGTAGCCATCAAAAGCTCAGGGCAGACTGGAAAGGGGATTTCGTTGGGTAATTCCTTGGGATGCCAGCTGAACATGTGTGGACTTATTTTCTGACCCCAGAAATTATAAACCAGATTACAGGGTTGAATCAACAAAGTCAGTTTTCCCCTTAACCTAAGTAGGCATTTAGGTGCATTGACTATAAGAGGAAGTACAATGGATGGAAAACATCCTAATTGGGGTATAAATGAAAAAGGTATCAATGGATCCTAAGTCTCTGTGGCTGCAGTATTTTTAAAAATTGTCACTGATGTGGCTACGTCTGCCAAAGCCTGTGTTCTGCTGTTATTGAACGTACCTGACCAAGTCAGAGATAGAGTGCCTATTTGAACTTTTTGGAACCCACAGCAGGGGATGAGATAAATTTATTCCTCTAGATATTCTTAACAGACTATGCAGTTAGATGAAAGAATATGTTTGACAGAATTAAATATAATGATGCAATAAAACCTAAATACTTTCTAGACAGAAAAAGGGAGTGCTTTGCAATTTCTTGGATTACCCAGTCTCAGATATCAAAAGAGTGATGAGCTTAGTTGTTTCTCAGTACCCAAGGCTCTAGGGGACTACTGAGGCTAAGGATTCCAATGTCACTCCAATTAGGAATGACTTTCCTTGTATAGCACTCTCCTCAGGGCGCCCTTGACCTCTGCATTCCTCAGGCTGTAGATCATTGGGTTCAGCATAGGATTGAAAAAACTGTAAAACAGGAAAAGGATCTTCTGCTGCTCCTCAGGGTGGCGGGATTTGGGGGCCATGTACATGATAATGGCGCTTCCAAAGAAGAGCCCCACCACGCAGAGGTGGGAGGAGCAGGTGGAGAAGGCCTTTCTGCGGCCCTCCCCGGACTGGATCCTCAGGATGGCCAACAGGATGCGCATGTAGGACACCAGCACCAGGCAGAGGGGCCCGACTAAGATAAACACAGAAGCAGTAAAAATGACAACTTGGTTGAGCCAGGTGTCAGCGCAGGCCAGCTTGAGGACAGACAGGATCTCACAGAAGAAGTGGTTGATTTCATGAGGCCCACAGAAGGGCAGCCTCAGGATGAGAACCACATGGACCAGGGCCAGCATGGAGCCACATGCCCAGGAAGTCACCACCAGGATGATGCAGCCTGTCCAGCTCATGATGACAGAATATCGGAGCGGGTGGCAGATGGCCACATACCGATCGTAGGACATCACCACCAGGAGAAGACATTCTGTGACAGCAAAAGTCAAAAAGAGAAAGGTCTGTGTCATGCAGCCAGCAAAGGAGATGGGCTGGTCTGGCTTCAGGAGGTTTACCAGCATCCGGGGCACCGTGTTGCAGGCATAGGCTATGTCAACGATGGCCAGGTGGGAGAGGAAGAAGTACATGGGGGTGTGCAGTCTGGAGTCCAGCCAGATGAGCCCCAGGATGAGCCCGTTCCCCAGCAGGGTGAAGGCATAGAACAGGGAGAAGAGCCCAAAGAGAAGCATCTGAATCCCTGGGTCAAGACAAAATCCCAGTAGAATGAACTCTGTGACTGATGTCTGATTTTCCCCCATTTCACTATGAAAAAGATAAAATGGATAACTTGGGACAGAATTGTCGAAAAACATCCAGGCATTGCAGTATACATTTTGTCATTTTTAACAGATAAACTTTTGACGTTAACAATCTAGTTACACCTGAAGTTAATCACTTAACCTGACAACGAGTTTTACACGAGAGGGTCGTGTCATTGGAGACAGATTACCTAAAGCCAATGACAGTGTAAGGGGGAGGAAGAGTGTCAAGCCAAAAGAGAAAAGAAAGTAACCATGAAATACAGATTATCTTGGAGCTGCACACGCCAGGATTATTCAGAGAAGTTGTTGGAGTGGAGAGGTAATCAGTGCTGGAAGAACTCCAGACATGAGGATTAGAGGAGCCTCGAGAAGAGGTGTGAAAATTAGGTTTCTCAACAGAAATATCGGCTCTTCTGCGTTCGGCAATGGAGATCCATCTTTGTGCTCTACAGAAGCTTATGCCATGAAAGAAGGAGCATTTTTGGTGATTGTTTAGGTTGCTAACAAGGAATCAGTGGGTGTGCTACGTATGGGCTCTACTGACTATATTTTCCAATGGGTGATGGATACAAACCGACAATTGGCCACTTAGCAATCTACTGATGGGCTCTCAGTTACTGATTTACCAAAAAGTTGTTTTGAATAATAACATACAAGCTTCGTAGGAATTGGTGTTCCGGTGGGCTGCCCAGTGTTCATGCATCACGAGTCTAGACTTTGTGTGCAGAGGGTGTAAATGTGTGTGAGGTTAGGCGTTCACACTTGATTTGAAGGCTGTGGTGTGTATGGATCTGTGTGAAGACATGTCAAGATGCAGTTCTCTATGCACGATTTGTAATTCACCTCATCTCTACTCCCATTCAGAAAGCAAATCCAGGGGCACCAGGGTGGCTCCGTCAGTTGAGCAACCGACTCTTGATTTTGGCTCAGGTCATGGTCTCACAATTCATGAGTCCGAGCCCTGAATTCTGTTCTGTGCTGACAGCATGGAGTCTGCTTGAGATTTCTCTCTCCCTCTCTCTCTCTCTGCCCCTCCCCAGCTTGCTCTCTCTCTTTGTCAAAAATTAAAGAAACATTATATCTATCTATATCTATATCTATATCTATATCTATATCTATCTATCTATCTATCTATCTATCTATATCTCAAGATCTCAAGGTACTAATCCAGGTACTAATTAGTATACGGGTACTAATATAACTAGGAAAGGCCATACCTGGAATGACACCATGTTGGAGGACTCACTCTTTGTGTGATGGCTTAGCATTTGTATCATGTGCCCTGTGTGAGATTCAAAACCATTATAAACAACCATTTACCAAAAAATGAACTCTGCCTCACTTCAGCAATAGAAAGATCACCAAATGCTTGATAGATAGCTAATTTAATTTTTTTTTTTTTTGGCAAAGAGATAATTTAGTGAATTTGTCATTCACAGATTGCTGTAGCAATACTCTGGCAGTCGAGTGGGTATTTGAGACTTCCATGAATTGATGATGAACCAAATAATAGTTGGCTTGTCCTTATGTCCTCAGTAACAGTTTGCAATATACCATGTAGAAATCAGCATCTTTCTAGTGCACACATTTTGTCAGTGCCTTTACTGGGCAAAAATAACCTGAGGCTGAACGATTGAACTTGTACCTGCTTGCCTCTTGAAGAAAAGGCTCTCCAGGATTACAACAAGGAGAGGTGCTGCTGTTTTAAGACCCTGGTCCAGGGGTGCCCGGGTGGCTCAAGCAGTTAAGTGTCGGACATCAGCTCAGGTCATGATCTCACGGTTCTGTGCTGGCAGCTCGGAGCCTGGAGCCTGCTTTGGATTCTGTCTGTCTGTCTCTCTCTCTCAAAAATAAATAAACATAAAAAAAACCCACCCTGGTCCAGCTGTCATTAATTCCAGTGGAGAATCAATGAGATGCTCCCTGAGGAACTTGAAAATAAGAGCAATAACACTGCTTCTTGAAAACTAGAACTTGCAAATCCACTCATAATGGATGAGAAGAACTGGAGGAGGAAACATGACAACCACAGTGAACGTGTAGGTGGGGGTTGTGAGTACATCCCAGACTCCACTCGAGATGCTTTGATGCAACCTCCTGGGACTCGGGGAGGAGGATCCAACTGTAATTAGGGGACCCACATGTAATAGGTGTGCAGGATACGTGTCTACAGAAAGGCTGAGGGGTAGAGAAGGGGGTGATTCCCGAGGGCCAGTGTGTGCCAGCACATTTTCAGCACCGTCCAGGGAAAAGTGGCCTGCTGATCTGAGAGAGCTGTCCTCCTGGCCAGTGTGGACCCACGGTCCAGATGGCTCGCGTGATCAGCAATCAGCCACCCTAGATGTCGGGTCTCCAGTGAACCCCCCGCCTCTGCTCTGAGCCCGTGCTCACCAATTAACCAGGAGGTATTAATCTGCCTTCTTGTGCAGATATTGTGACAAAGAGGAAATGTGCTACCAAGCAAAGCTCTTGCCAGTTTTTTTAATGATAAATAATTCCATTCAGATTTGTTCATGGTTCTTCCCCCCCCCCCTTTTCAGTTTGGATAGTATGAGACAGATGGAAATGTATATACTAAACAAAATTTCCAAAGCTGGATCTACAAAGTGAGGACCAGGCCGTGGGCAGGGATAACCTCACTGAAATACAACACAAGGAAAATTTCTCTGAGCAGCTAATTGGGACCTGAAGGACTTCCCCATTAGATCCCTCTCAAGCAGCATTAAATGCCTTTTTTTAGAATAATGATTATCAATAAATTAGATCATCAGGTCACAAATGAATCTAATGACTATACTATGAACTTCTAACACATTATCAGGACTTTTTTTTTTTTTTTTTCTGGAACAATGCTGTGCGAGGATAGCCTTTTAAATTTATTTGGAGGTGCCTGGGTGGCTTGGTAGGTTGAGCGTCTGACGTGAGCTCAGGTCGTGAGCTCACAGCTTGTGAGTTCAAGCCCCACATCAGGCTTTCTGCTGTCAGCATGGAGTCCACTTCGGATCCTCTGTCCCCTTCTCTCTCTGCCCCTCCCCCACTCATATTCTCATATTCTCTCTCTCTCTCTCTCTCTCCCTCTCTCTCTCCCTCTCTCTCTCAAAAATAAATAAAAACATTAAAAAAATAAAAATGTTTATGTGGAAAATATACAGAGTATATGGAAATGTTTAGTTGTGAAAATGCATTTGAACCCGCATCTCATAAAAAGCATAATCTCTTTATTCAGTCCTCCCTTAATTCCTTTCTTAGCTTCCAAAGGGTTACATAAAGGGGAAAAAATTACTTGCCAAGTATGAATCTCTTTGAAACTTAAAGGGGCAGACAAGAGAAAGGAGGGGACCTAACAAGTACATTAAGGTTAGGAACAGTTGCCCTATGGACTGAAAGTCTGCTTTCTTTTACAGGAGTGGGTGATAAAACACCCTTTGTGAATAAGGAACCAGGGCACTCATTTTTGTAATTCTGGCACTTAGCAAATATTTACTGAGTGAACAAACGAATGAATGAATGAATGAATATACAAGAATAAGTGAATGCCTAAATATTGAATTTTTGAACTCTCCTTGTACTGGGTCTGGAATTTCTAGCTTGCTTAAATCTTGGTTGCCCAATTAAGGACATTCTTCCTGAGGCAAAACAAAACAAAACAAAACAAAACAAAACAACAAAAAAAGCCCCTCTATTACTAGAATCTCCAAAATGTTGAAGCATTGGACACTTGAAAGATACTTCCATTTTCTTTTTTCCCCATTTTTTATTTCATCCCACATAATATTGAAAGCATCTTACCTGTGGCACCTGGGTGGCTCAGTCGGTTAAACGTCTGACTCTTGGTTTCAGCTCAGGTCTTGATCTCACGGCTCGTGAGTTTGAGCCCTGCACCGGGCTCTGTGTTGACAGTGTGGAGCCTGCTTGGGATTCTCTCTCTCCCCCTCTCTCTCTGCCCCTCCCCTGTTCACACTCTCTGTCTCTTTCAAAATCAACAAATAAACTTAAAAAAGTTAAAAAATAAAAAGAAAGCATCTTACCTGAATGCAACAGATTAAATTTGCTAACGGACTGACAGAAGTGAGAGGAGGAACTAAAAGAGAAATTAAATGCCTCTCAGTTCCAAATGTAACATTCAGACCTTGCTTTGTGCTATAAATGATACATCCTATATGTATGTACAAGTTAGCAATTTAAAAATTGGCCAACCGTTTGGTGACTAATGAATTATCCAGTGTCTTCGTGGTTTCAAAGTAAATATCTAAGATTGAAATCATTTCTTTACACAGGAACAAACCTGTCAGTACGAGATGGGGCCTAGGTTTCAAAAGTAAAATTTGAGATCCGATGAGCTGACAAACTTTTCTAATGCTGTAAGCATGAGTCACACAGCATTCCTAAAATGAAAGCTATTTTTAAATCTTTAGTTCAACTGAAGTATTAGATGGTTTGCCTCCAAGAAATTAAAAAAAGAATTATTGTTATAACCAATTTATTCAGCATAACCCTTTTCTGTTTCTCCTTTAGTTCAAAATATTGTAAAGTTTCTGAGATTTTCCTCCCTGGCCCATGTGTTAGTTAGAAGAATGTTGCTTAATCTCTGAATATTTGGGGATTTTCTGGCTCTCTCTCTGCTACTGATTTCCACTTTAATTCCATTGAGGTCTGAGAGCGTGCATTGTGTGGCTTCTTTTCGTTTGAATTTGTTCAGCTGTATTTTATGTCGCAGAATATGATCTATCATGGTGAATGTTCCATGTGAGCTTGAGAAGAATGTGTATTTTGCTGTTGTTAGATGAAGTAGTCTATAGATGTTCACTATGTCCAATTGATTGATGGTGTTGTTGAATTCAACTATATCCTTACTGATTTCCTGTCTGCTGGGTCTACTGCTGATAAAGGGGTGTTGAAGTCTCCAACTCCAACAGTAGGCTCATCTATTTCTCCTTTTCAGTTCTATCGGTTTTGCCTCATGTATTTTGACGCTCTGTTGTTAGGTGCGTACATGTTAAGGATTATGTCTTCTTGAAGAACTGACCCTTGTCGTGCATGACCCTCTTTATCCCTGGTAACTTTCCTTGCTCTGAATCCCCCTCTCTTGATGATTATGTCTTCCCGTCTTGGTTCCTCTACCTCATTCTATCATTGTCTCTATCCTGATCTCTTTTCTCTCCTGGTCCCCTTTATGACATTCTGTTTCCATTCCCAGTTTTCCTTATCTCTCTTCTACAACCCCCAATTCCCGAAATCTCTTATTTCCTCTTCCACAGTATTTCTAGAGACTTCTCAACAGTTCCAATATTTGAGTGGTGTCTTAGAAGATTTTGATTACATAGAAAAATCTATATTCGGGTTAATTGTCTACATTTAGGTTGTCTTATAAGAAACCTTGGGAAATACTATCTTGTAATTCACCATAGCAGTAATATCTGTCAGGACATTTATCTGGGATATTGAAATATTACCTCTTGATATCATAATGACTAATGAGGGCTAGCTACTTGTACTTAAGAATTCATCTAACAGGGGGCGCCTGGGTGGCGCAGTTGGTTAAGCGTCCGACTTCAGCCAGGTCACGATCTCGCGCTCCGTGAGTTCGAGCCCCGCGTCGGGCTCTGGGCTGATGGCTCAGAGCCTGGAGCCTGTTTCCAATTCTGTGTCTCCCTCTCTCTCTGCCCCTCCCCCGTTCATGCTCTGTCTCTCTCTGTCCCCAAAATAAATAAAACGTTGAAAAAAAAAATTAAAAAAAAAAAAAAAGAATTCATCTAACAAAATATACCCTCAGATTGAAGGAATCTTTTTGATCTAGCAAGTGATGAAAAGATCATATATTGGATCATGCACTGTGCCTGGAACGTTGTAGGTGTTCAATATTTTTTTGACTGACTGGATATCAATTTGATGAAATATGAGAAAACAAAACATTAATGAGCTCTCTGCATTCTGTCTTGAGCCAGATTCTAAAAAAAAAAAATCCAACCCCCCCCCCCCAAAAAAATCCCCAAATATTGAAAGGCAGCATAGAATAGCAATCAGAGACCATGGGCTTAGGGGGTGAGATACACATGTACTTCTTTGTATGACTCTGAATATATTTCTTAACTTCTCAAGCCCTATTTTACCACTTTTTTGAAAGGAGTGATTGTATTTATTTCACAAGGTTGTTGAGAAGACTGAGATAATACATTTTAATTAAGATAAGTGTATTAATTAATTCAATGAATTAATCGAGATAATATATTGAGCACATTCCTGCTGCACGGTGAACATTCATTAACTTAAATCAGTTATCGATCTTTAACAATTACTGATCTTTAACAGTTTCTTGAATAGCCTATGACTGTATGAATCTGACAAGCCCTCCTTTTTTGTGGTTCCAGGAGGTCCCTAGAAATCACTCCCCTTATTGGCCATTATCCTCTTTAAGCCAGTTTTTGCAAAGTCTTCACAACAATGTAAGTCTACAATGTGATCTTGTGGATAATATGTTGTTGAAGGACTACTGAGGCAGATTTGGCCTCCTGACCTTTTGATGTCTTTCCAGGAAAAGAGCACAGTCTGTTGAAGAGCTTGGAGGGATTAAAAAGAGCACAGAACTACAACAAACTATTAAAGACGAGAAAGAGTATCCTCTACAAAACAATGCCTTCTCTTTTCTGCACTTCCTCTAACCTCATCACACACACATACACAGGCACATTCACTCACATGTGAGTCCAGGTTTGGGAACGTCTCACATTTAAAAGCTGAGTACTTTCTGTGTGCCTGACACTGTTCTCCAAGTTATAAGTAATGCAAGAACTGTGTATGGGCAGCATAGACTACGTATTGTGGTTCTATTGACAGAAACACAAGGACTAAACCAACGTCAGTTTTCCTGAAATGTAAAGCCCCTCCATAATACACCCCGGTGTAAAGTTCTTTGGCTTAAGAAGGTTATTCTACCTATGTAACCTAAGTCCATCATGCAGAAATTTCTTATTCTGTATCTAGCTTCACCATCCACAAGGTTATTGCTTTCATGCAGCCGCTTTGCACAATGTAAAATGAAATTAACTGAATTCTATACATACTTACATTATTTGTGAGCAACATGTTCAATCAACTTAGCTTTGGTTTTTCCTCAAACTATCCCCATAGCAGAATAACAATCAGCTCATATTTAGACAAGACTGAATTTCCTTAACTGACTTTAAAAAGAATAGTTAACAGAGTGATAGTCCACTGAAGGGTAGATGTTACTCCACGTCTAAGAGGAATTAATGATGAAGTAAAATAAGGTGGCTTGGTTAGCTCCCACGTTTGGACTCAGGGACCCCAGAAGGGGAAAATACCTCAAGGTTGGGCAAGATCGTGCTTTCTGGGAGCGCCTGTGGGAGCTGCAGAACCCTCACTCCTGTTCCTGACTGCAAAGGTGGCAGAATCCTCAGAAAAGGCGCTTTTATTCTCCTATGGCCCCAGCCTAGTCGGTAGCGTCTAAGGGCTCCCTGGAGGGGTGGGCTGCGAGATACAGTGCATGCCCACTCCACTGGGAAGGGGACAAAGCAGTTCCCCAGTTCTGCTCTCATCCCCAGCAGGACACATGATCAGGAACACAACCAGCCACAGAGCACACCTCTGAGACAACACCGGTCATTACGGCCCCGGAAAACTTGGCATTATTTGGATTTCATGAATCCCAGCACTGCCCTAATTCCCAAACCATCAGGTTGTTCAGGGGAACCTAGAAGGAAGCAGAACGAGTGTGACGATGAAGAAGCTCCCGGCATTCACCTCTGTATTTCAGCTTCTCCCCACTGTACTCTGGGCCACCTTGTGTAGCAGCAGAGGGGGGAAGGAAGGACCCTGAAAAATCAGCTGGTTCCAAGCAACAGCTCAAGATGTGGAGATGGTGTAGAGAGCAGGTTATGGAGGCAGGGAGCAGACCGGGGAGTCTGAGGAGAAACATGGAGTCCCAGTGGGGCTTATTAGAACATGCCTGAGGAGGGGTTTTCTAGAACACAAACCACCCAATTAGGTCAATCTTGGAAGGATTCTCTCATCTCTATTCTAAAAAAGGAGCTGAAAGAATCTATTCCATCCGACGAGGGGAGGAGAGAACCCTCTCGAAGGCAGCTTCCCCTCCAAGCCACTACTTCTCCCAGAAGGGTGGAGATATTTGCTGCCTAAGGTCTTCTCATGTTTATTTCTCTATTAAACTAGACAGAGGAGAGCTAGGAATTTCATACCAAGCAATTGTGCAACTTACAAATTAATGAGTTTGTTACAGTATGACCCTCCTGGGGTCATGGCATAAACTCGAGGAAAATCTTGCACAGATTATCACACGTGTCTTGCGAACACGCTTACCCGTGCTCCAACTGTAGATGTCCATGGAGAAGGGCCGCACATTCATCCAGGGACAAAGAGATTGCTCCTGATTAGATAAGAAGCCTGGTGTGCGGGAGGCAATCCATAAACACTAGAATCTTTTCTTCTTCTCTTTTCACACTCAGGTGAACCACAGAAAATGTGGAAAGTAGGAAACACAGATGAACAACAAAAATCCCGCGAAAACAATAGTTAGGACGTGTTTTTCTACATTTGACATCGTGAAAACATCAGTTATAAAAAATCATTTTGGGGCACAAAAAATAGAAAATTTTAACTAAGATGATCAGAAATATAAAATTTTGTGATACCAAACAAAGTAAAATGTAGGCAATACATCAAAATAAGGTGTTTTCTATTAGCATGAAATTGATGCAATTTTAGCCTGTGCACAGCTTCTAAAATGTGGTCAGAGTGAAACAGGACCATGTTCAAAATGTGCAAATATACAAAGGAAAGTAACACACAGAGAACAGACAGATCTTATTTGATATGACTATTCTCTCAAGTGCTTACCGTATATGCCCGGCTGCGGAACAGGAAGCCACCTTTCGTGAGCAAGTACTAAAGTGAAAACCTGGGTAAAGAACGATTTTAGAGAATACATTTCTATTGTCAACATGTTAGGAATATTGGTTCTAAATAGACATTTTGATAAAAATGAAAAATTAAAAGTTAATAAGTAACTCAGGATAACATTTGGGATTATTGCACAAACTAACAGGAAAATCCTTCAAAAGATAAACAAACGTCAACATCTATAAACTCAAAATTGTCAATATTCTGTTAAAATTAAACTGCAATAACTTTTATCTTGATCGTGTTTACTTTTTTTTTTATTTTGAGAGAGAGAGTGGGGGAGGGGGCAGAGGGAGAGAGAGAGAAAATCTCAAGCAGGCTCCATGCTCAGTGCGGAGTTTATTTTTTATTTTTTATTTTTTAGAGAGAGAGTGATAGTGTTTACTATTTAAAGAGAGTACAAATAACATAAATACAGGAAAGAACTAGGGTACAGAAAAACAAGGTCAGGATTAATTAAAATAAAAACATTATCTGCTAGCATTGGGCATTTGATTTCACCAGACATTTTCATTTATACCTTTTATGCACGCAGTCAAGTACTGCCAAAATTTGACTGTGGGGTTCATTTGATTGGTACATGGATAAAAATCAGGGTGGAATGGGTGGATTTAATCATCTCTCCAAGTAAATTACCGTAATGGATGTTTTTGCACAAAAAGCAGAGGGTAAGTTTGTGACAAATGACCAAGACATGATTTTCAGGATTGCGTTTTCAGAATGGCATGACCACAGTATATTGGTACAGAATGAAAACGGTAATGTTCTCAGTTGTATTTCTTAAGTAGTTATCAGCGAAAAGAGCAGACATTTGTTTGGAATCCTTAACAAAAGGGAAGAAGGAGGCGGGATTTCCAAGGGCTGTTTTTAGAAATTTTATTTTTGTCCGTTGCTAGTGTTATCTTAAGGAAGACCCAGCTCCTTAAGAGATCCCTACTTCTCTTCTATACACCGTTGTCTCTGGGCTGTGGTGGCCAGCACGTGGCTGTACTTCCTAGCTCTCTGCCATCGGTGGTGGTGGTGGTGTCATATTCTTACAAAAGGAACATAAGCAGAAAAGATTTGTGCCGCTTCTAGGGCTACAGTGGGTATGCCTCCCGCACAATTGCTCTTCCCATCGCTGGCTGGAAGCAAAGATCTCCAAGGCCAGGAGGATGGTGGTAGGTCCACGAGATGGAAGGTCCCTGCATCACCGCATGAGAGACTCTCACTTGCCTGCATCGGACTTAGTGGAGCAGGAAGTAAACTTTTGTTTTGTAAAAATTACTTTGATTTGGGGCTTCGTCTGTGACACCTTTACCCACAAATCCGTTACTTCACATTGTTTTTGGAGAGAAAAGGAATGAGGAAGGGCTGGTAACTCTCAAGTATTCGTGGCTTCTGAGACCAATTCACGTTGTAAAGAGCATCTCCTTATGGCGCAACATGCTAGGTTTTTATTTATGTCACGTAGCTTCCTTAGAGTCTGGGGAAGCATAGTTTACTCTGCATGTTATTCGGTGTCCCATTCAAATTATTTCAATTAATAACATAGGTCATCTCACCCCTAAACATTACAGCATAGGATTGAATAATGAAGTAAACAGATACAAAAAGGACATTTTCAGAGACACCTTGATACAATTCAGCAGTCCCACAAGATTCTGAACTGCTTTTAATTGCTTCGTTCTGGCTTTCCCTAAGATATGTAAAAAATGTGTATCGATAAATATTTGAGAACGTAAGGGTCCAGAGGTGCCTTGGAAGAAGTTTTTTTTTTTTAAGTTATAACATTAATCCATGTTCATTGTAAGATTACTAAAAAAACACAGAAGTATGTATTTCTCAAGCTTACTCTTATTTTTAAAAGCAACTTCTATTGGCTACTTCAGTGTGCATCATCCTTATATTCAGACATCTAAACACACACACACACACACACACACACACACACACGTGCACCCATGTGTATGGATATGTATGTATGAATTCGTGAAGAGCTACAAGTTTCTCCTACAAAATGAAAATGAATTTTTAAAGTATGACACATTTTCTTCATTTAATTACATTTGATGAGTAATTTCCATGGTAGCCCATTATAGATAATACTTACTCTTTTTCATATACTGCATATATACTTCTTATAATTTACTAAGTCCAAAATTAATACATTTTAGATCATTTAGTATTTTTTATAATAAATGTCAACTCAAAATCCTTGTACCCATTTCTTCATGCAATTACATATGTTAAGTATTTCTCTAGACTAGGTTCTTAAAATTGCCATTTCCATTTTTAAGCGTTGAGTAGATACTTCCAAATTTTTTAGCGTATAAAAATCTGTGCCTATTTATACTGCCACCAACAGTGTCTGAATGTTTGCTCTGACCCACATACTCACCAACAGTAAAAGTATCGGCTTTGACCCACAATTTGTTGGTCAAAACATGGGTTCTTATTTTAAAGTAGATTTTCCTGGATGAGGATAAAGACATCGTCATATTTATTTTTGACTTGTGTTTATTCTGTGAATAGTCTGTAGCTACATATTTTCATTTTTTCATGGATTTGTATATTGCCCTTCTGTTTTATATACATTAAAATATCGTAGGTATATTATTATACCCTTTCTTAGGATGAGTTTTCAGGCCAGTTAAAAATTCAGTCTACTCTTCCCAAGCTTTAGTTTATCGTAGATACATGGGGCGCCATAGGTCAGGCTGTGTGTGGGGACAGCCTAACTTAGTAGTTATAAATATGGTCTTTGGCCTTTGGAAGACCGAGATGAGGGTTCTCCTGTTCCAGTCACTAGCTCTGTGAGCCTCAAGGGGTACTTAACATCTCTGTGTCTTGATTATGTTCATGTATAAATGAAATCTAATGGTAAAACATACTTCTGGGAATTATTGTGAAGATTAGATTGATATTAATGGATAGGTCCTCATAGAACAGTACTTGATATGACATAAGCAGTCAATAAAAGCGAGCTATTAGTATTATTATGCTAGTTACACAACACCAGACAGAGATCTGGGACCCTTTGCAAGTGAATGGTATTATTAATCCTTCCCCAACAGAATAACAAAACTTTTTTTTTTTTGGTGGGGTAGGACAATTCATGTAGAATATATCTTATGCCATCCGTAGTTCCAAGATCATTATTATATGCAAACCATTCATTCGGTATTTACTTTTGAATTCCTGTGCAACGCTCAGGAATTAATTGTATAGATTAGTCTCAAAGTAATCCATTTAATTTTGTCTCTTATGTAAGAGAAAAAAAATTGAAATTTTAGAAAGTTAGTTGAGAGGCATCGAATTAGAGGTAATTATAGATCATCTAGTCCAATGTTTCATTTTCCAGGTAGGGAAACCATGCCCAGAGGAATTAAGTGATTTTTCTAAGGTCACACAGTGACCTGGTAGAACTGAGATAGGAACCCAGATGTCTGGCCCTCTGAGCCAGCCCTCTAAAGGCGAAACCAGACTGTGATCACAAACACACCTCTTCTCTCGGCCCAACGGTATTACACAAATTAAAAGCAAACAAATAGCAGAGAACAAGCAAAACAAAATACCAGATGACACTAAAACAGTGCTGTAGTCAAAGTTCATCAGGAAGGAAAGAAAGCAGACCCTTCTCTGTGGTCTGGGAAAAGACATCAAAACTATGATGTCCAGTGAGGCCACATTCTAACTCTCCTTCCATTTTCCTCCCTAAGAACGAAAGATTTAACAGGTCTTCTCTATTGCATCAACATTCAAAGTGTGGTCTGTGGCAGCGAGATAAGAGAGATTGTTAGAAATGCAAATCTCTGCCCATCCTATTCAGGCCTGCTAACCTGCGTTGTTGCAAGATCTTCAATGATTTGTATGCACACTGATGCCAGAGAAGCACTGGTCTACACTATCTAACAAAGAATAAACAGTCATCCTATAGGTTAGTGGTTGTCTGTGCCCACTCCACATGCCAAAGACACTGGGGAACTTGATTCCAAATGGCTTGTGAACTAGCTCCCACCCACAGCATCCCACCCCATCATTTGTACTAGTTACAACCCCTAATTCTCCACCATCTTGCAAGACATAGGAGGATTAACACCCTCTGCTTGGCTGCTCAGCTCCCACGAGCACCTCCTGGCACACCATAATCACAGGCTTTCACAATTTGGCGTGCTCTTTTTGAAAGGCTCATATCCTCTGTTCCACATGACAGAAATCAATATACATAACTCTTTATGTTAAGGAGTAAATACCTTCTCCTAATATGTTTGTAATTCCCTTGTGATCACTGGCAAATGAAACATGATTCATCACCAATATTCACTCTATAAGAAACTTGTAAGAACTGAGTGCATTTGAAACTAAAAGTGACTAATGGACAATCAGACGTCTAACTTTGAAAGAATAATGGCTGCTATATTTAAGTTACGTATTTTATGGAGCTGTACTGTTTTTTGCTTTTTGGTTTTGATAGGAGTTTAGGCTAAATGATCATTGTTAGCCAGCATTCACTAAAGTACTACTCTGACATGAGCCTGGTCTAGCTATTGAAGAAGCCTGGTCTAGCTATTGAAGTATCAGAAGGTCCTGTTCAAAAGAATCATGCAGTTAATCTAGTTTGGATTTGATGGGATTTGAAGTGTTGGGGTTTGGAGACAACAGTCAAGGAAGAATTATTGAGATGTCTTTGGTGCAAAAAGGTGTTTTATTTTTTTATGGTGGCTTTATTAAAGCAAAGGGACAGGACCCCTGGGCAGAAAGAGCTTCCCGGACTGTAAGGAGTCAGTAATTATATACTAGCGAGTTGGGGGAGCTAAAGAGAAGGGAAAGTTTCCAAAAGGATTTTCATATGCTAAAGAATCACAGGATCCCAGAAGCCTACCTATTGTCAAGCTAGGGTTGTTTTCCCCTCTGGCAAAGTATTAACAGTAAGATAGTAGGGACTTCCTGCAGGAATGTTTTACTCTGTCTGCCTCAAGTATTTGTCAGTGGGCTGCAGGTTATAAGGAAAATTTAATTTTGCCTGCCGTTTCCTTCTGCCTTTGTTTCCCACATCAGACTGACTGGATTTGAATTCTGATTCCACTACTAGATTTTTGTGACATAGGGTATGTTCACTAATTCTTTAAACCTCAGTTTCCCTTCTGTAAGTGGAAATACCATTAATAATTCACAGCTTTGAGGTGAGGGTTACACCTAAAGAATTTAATATAGTGTCTGGTACACAACCATTGCCAAATAAATTTTAGCTGCAATTATTTTCTACCATACTAAAGGATTTTGAAAAATGTGGAAATCATAAGATAGTTTAACATTGAAGATTGCGTGTAGCTAAGTGATAAAGGCTCATGAGTGCACCTGACCAGTGCTCGCTGAGCGCCTCCTATGTTCGAGGCAGGGTGCTAGTGTGGATGAAAAAGAAGAGGTGGAGAGACTCCAGTTCTTGCCCTTGGGGAGCTCCCATCTTACCTATGAAACTCGGTACCTTTCTGAGCAATATTCTATAAATGCCACCTGAAAGATTATTACAGCAATTTTCAACACCGAAAAGGAAATCTAAATTCCTTTGTCTTGAGAACGGGCTCCTTTAGGTAAACTACTATCAACTACCCATTCTAATTCTACTCCATCAAGCGAAACTGAAATGTCGGTCTTCTCTTCCACTGTTTCCTGCTTCCCTGCACAGCTCATGGCCAGAGCCCTCCTCTGGTCTCTGACCCTTGGAGTCAAGGTTCGTTCTTGTTATCACACCCACTGCTTACATAAGTTTAGAGTCAAGGTGCTTCCTCTAGCAAACAAAGCTTCTGTCTGAAGCCTAGTGGCCATCACTTGATCTTAGTCACTGATTTTGTTTTACTACCTTGATCTCTCTGGTCATTATGCACAGATAGCTCCAAAGGGGCCATGTTTCCCAGTGGTTATGGTTATAAGGTCAAGAAATAGATTGCCTTCGTTCAATCCTGGCCTGGACAGTTAGTATCTATGATACTGGGCAAGTTACTCCATCTCCTTGTGCCTGAGTTTCCCTATATGTGAAGTAGGGATACTGTCTCTTGCCTCAAAGGACCATTTTGAGGATTAAATAAGAAATATATGTAAAGTGCATTAACTGGCCTATAGTGAGAGAGACAGAGAGAGAGGGAGAAAGAGGGAGAGACAGACAGACTATGGTGTTGCTATCTTGGTGTATTGGTTCTGGGGCTTAGCTCAGCTAAATCACCAATCTCAATAAGAATGGCCTTTATCTTCATCTTCTTTATGTTTTGTGTTCCTTTAAAAGTCCAATGATTTTTGCGACTCTGCCCATAGGAATCATTGTGCACAACAACCAACTTCCCATAAATGATTTCATCTTCTAGGCCTTACAGAGCACAGATCAACTCACTGTGGCATAGAAGGCTGGAAACAAGCCCTCCTTATGTAACACATTCACCTTTGGGATAACTTAGCTTTGTTCTTTATCGATAACACTGATGTTGAGGCACACAGTGCATACTGTTAAGTACTGAGGGCTTGGGAGCCAGACTGTCAAGATAAAGGCCAGATACTTGTTACTTTCTGGTATAAGTGTATATCAAACTGACAATAGGACCTTCTTCACAGCTTTGTTATAATGCCTAAATGAGATAGTCCATGTCAAGTGTTATCATTTCATAGAGTATGGCACTGGGAAAGCCATTAACCAAAATGTTAGTATTATAAAAACCCATTTTGTTTTCACATTTAGTGAGCTTTGCTGCCCAGTAATTAGGAATTGGGTTGAGTAATTATTATTTTTTTGAAGATTTTTTTATTTTGAGGGGAGGGGGCAGCGAGAAAGGGAGAGAGAAAGAATCCCAAACAGGTTCTGCACTGTCAGCACAGAGGCCAACGTGGGACTTGAACCCATGAACCATGAGGTTATGTTATGACCTGAGCTGAAGTCAAGAATTGGTGCTTAACTGACTGAGCCACCAAAGTGCCCCTGGGTTGAGTAATTATTGATTCCCAAGTGAAGGGCAACACATGTATTCTTCTGAACAAGTGTTCCATTCACTCTTAATATGAAATTGTGAAAGACTGGACACAAAGTGGCCATTTTAGTCTCCAGGCAGGTTAGAAAATGGACTTTATAGGTGACACCCTACAAAGCCACCTGAAATGTATGGGATTCATCCCTAATCATTGGATTTGTAAAGTAGAATGAATTAGTAAAAACCAGTGCATTACCAAGCCAAAATAGCCAGTTATACTCTACTAGCCACTTACGTTCTCTGGTCAAATTTCCTATTTCAAGGATAAAACATCTAATGAGGGAAATTATGTACATGTGGACAAGCAAGGTGGACATGCTAATAAAAAGACTCTCATAAAAAAGAAAAGCACATATTGAGATACTCTGTACATCTAGATAACTTACAGCTTACACTCAAAGTTTTCTGGCGAATCCACAAACAACCCTAAATATATGTTTTCTTTGATACCCCTTATCAGCCTATTCAAGGAGAGAATGCCCAGTTTTGCTCTTTTGTTACCTACGAGTAACCAGTTTATCTCCAGAGCTATAAACAATGTGCACTATTCCCATCCTGTCTACAAATTTTTCCTTCTTCTCTCCTTTTTCCTATATTCTTTGCATTAATTTTGTTCTTTCAATCAGCCTGCTTGTTTACTTCCTAATGTGAGTTAATTTTCATACAAAATTTCTCACCATCATGCAACACGTTAAGTAAATACCTCTGAGTTTCTTTAACAGTTATTCTTTAATAGGGCAAGTACAATTTTGGGATAATGGACAAGTGTGCCTCTGGGTTTGGAGGGTCATTATCTTTCACTGCAGCTTTCTTTTTTTCCCTAAGTCTTATGATATATACAGTTTAGTGAGTTTAAATACTTAGGTTAGAAAGAGAGATAGACTGTGTTCAACCTTTGGGACCTAGAAAATGAACTTAAACATTTTTTAATGTCACAGATAT
This sequence comes from Puma concolor, assembly GCF_028749965.1. Taxonomy (NCBI): domain Eukaryota; kingdom Metazoa; phylum Chordata; class Mammalia; order Carnivora; family Felidae; genus Puma; species Puma concolor. The sequence continues at coordinate 11,821,828 of NC_141668.1, forward strand.
TAAATTCAATGAGCAATAAAAGAAAAAGATCGTATCTGATAAAATCACACCTGTAGATAATCAATGAATACAACATATCTAAAGCTTTTCATTCAAAGGAAGAGGAGGGCTTGTCCTTTAGGTATACCTAAGATGAGAAAAGTGAAGTTTCCTGGATTTAGGCAGTGATCAAGCACTTAGTCTGGTGATTCCAATGTCACTCCAATTGGGAATGACTTTCCTTGCACATTGCCCTTTTCAGGGCACTCCTGACATCTGCATTTCTCAGGCTGTAGATCATTGGGTTCAGCATAGGGTTGAAAAGGCTGTAAAACAAGGAAAGGATCTTCTGCTGCTCCTCAGGGCGGCGGGATTTGGGGGCCATGTACATGACAATGGCGCTTCCAAAGAAGAGCCCCACCACGCAGAGGTGGGAGGAGCAGGTGGAGAAGGCCTTTCTGCGGCCCTCCCCGGACTGGATCCTCAGGATGGCGAACAGGATGCGTGTGTAGGACACCAGCACCAGGCAGAGGGGCCCGACTAAGATAAACACACAGGCAACAAAGATGACAACTTGGTTGAGCCAGGTGTCAGCGCAGGCCAGCTTGAGGACAGACAGGATCTCACAGAAGAAGTGGTTGATTTCATGAGGCCCGCAGAAGGGCAGCCTCAGGATGAGAACCACATGGACCAGGGCCAGCAGGGAGCCACATGCCCAGGAAGTCACCACCAGGATGATGCAGCCTGTCCAGCTCATGATGACAGAATATCGGAGCGGGTGGCAGATGGCCACATACCGATCATAGGACATCACCACCAGGAGAAGACATTCTGTTAGAGCAAAAGTCAAGAAAAGAAAGGTCTGCGTCATGCAGCCAGCAAAGGAGATGGACTGGTCTGGCTTCAGGAGGTTTACCAGCATCCGGGGCACCGTGTTGCAGGCATAGGCTATGTCAACGATGGCCAGGTGGGAGAGGAAGAAGTACATGGGGGTGTGCAGTCTGGAGTCTAGCCAGATGAGCCCCAGGATGAGCCCGTTCCCCAGCAGGGTGAAGGCATAGAACAGGGAGAAGAGCCCAAAAAGGATTATGTGAATCCTTGGACCAAGACAAAATCCCAGTAGGATGAATTCTGTAACCATTGTTTGATTTTTCTCCATTTTACTATTAAAGAGAGAACCAGATAGCTGTATGACACAATTATTTTAAAACAACTCTTTTTTATTATTCATAAATTTTTGGTATGTACAAAATTATTAAGAAACAACTTTAAGAAGTCACTGAATTAAAGAAGAAAGGAAGGAAGGGAGGGAGGAAGGAAGGAAGGGAGGGAGGAAGGAAGGAAGGAATAAAGGGAGGAAGGGAGGAAGGGAGGAAGGAAAGTAGGAAGGCAAGCAGGCTTACCTATTTAAACAAATTTAACTGTCTTTAAGCTAAATTCTTAATCTGACATCTAATTTTACAGGAGAGGAATATGTTATGTGATTACCCACATGGAGCCTTTGACACTGTGATGGAATTAGGAAATATCAAACCATATTACAAAGAAAATAATCATGAAATCTGGATTGTTTCAGACCTACATATGTAAAAATATGTAAGAGAAATTCTAGATAGTAGAAATAAGAGGAGCTTTAAATGAGAATGGTCTCTGGAAAAGAAAATAATTTCACTTACTTCAGCTGAAATCATGATTGAGTTCTATCAGTATCTAAATCCCATGTTCGTGGACTGGAAGAATTAATATTGTTAAAATGTCCATAGTTGTCAAAGCCATCTATTCAATACAATTCCTGTCAAGATTCCAATGACACTTTTATGGAAGTAGAAAAAAATTCTGAAATTTTAAGAAAGCATAAAAGACCTCGAATAGTCAAAGTAATCCTGAGAAAGAAGAAAGCAGGAGTCATCACCCTTCTTGATTTCAAGCTATATATGAAAGCTATAATAATCAAAACAGTGTGATACTGGCATAAAAACAGACATACAGACCAATGAAAAAGAATCAAGAGCCCCAAAATAAACTCATGTAAATAATATTTGACACAGGAGCCAGTGGAGAAAAGACACTGTCTTCAATAAATGGTCCTGGAATCATTGGATATTCACATGTAAAAGAATGAAACTAGACTCCTACCTCACACTACTCACAAAAATTAACTCAAAATGGATGAAAGACCTAAATATAAGATGAAAAACCTTAAAACTCCTAGAAGCAAACAGGAAAAAGGCTTCCTGACATGGGTTTTGGCAATGATTTTTTAAATATAATACCTAGGGGGGCCTGGGTAGCTCAGCTGGTTAAGCACCTGACTTTGATTCAAGTCATGATCTTATGGTTCGTGGGTTCAAGCCCGCATCGAGCTCTGTGCAGACAGCTCAGAGCCTGAATACTGCTTCAGATTCTGGGTCTCCCTCTCTCTCTGCCTCTCCCCTGCTCATACTCTGTTTTGCTCTGTCAAAAATACACACACACACACACACACACACACACACACCTAACACCTAAAGCACAAGCAACAAAATAAAAAAATAAACAAGTGGAATTATATCAAACTAAAAAGCTTCTGCATAACAAAAGAAATGATTAACAAAACCAAAAAAAGACAATCTATGAAAAGGGAAAAAATATTTGCAAACTATATATTTGATAAGGGGTTAATATCCAAAATATATGAAGGACTGATGCAAATCAACAGCAAAAACAACAGGGGCACCTGGGTGGCTCAGTCAATTAAGTGTCTGACTTTGACTCAGGTCATGATCTCACAGTTTATAAGTTCGAGCCCTGCATTGGGCTCTGTGCTGACAGCTCAGAGCCTGGAACCTGCTTCTGATTCTGTGTCTCCCTCTCTCTCTGCCCCTCCCCCACTTGTGCTCGCTCTCTCTCAAAAATAAATTTAAAAACATTTAAAAAATTTAAGCAACAACAAAACATGAAAAAACCTCCCAAATAACCAAATCAAAATGGACAAAGAACCTGAATAGACATTTTTTTTCAAAGATGACACACAGCCAATAAGAGCATGACAAGATGTTCAATATCATTAATCATAAGGGAAATGCAAATCAAACCCATAATAAAATAGCTCTTCACTGCTGTCAGAATGGCTATCATCCAATAGACAAGGGTTAACAAATGCTGGAGGAAAGGGAGCCCTTGTGCACTGTTGGTAGGAATGTAAATTGGTGCATCCACTAAAGAAAATAATATGGAAGTTCCTTAAAAACTTAAAAATTCCATTTGCATATCACCCAGCAATTCCACTTCTGGGAACATATCCAAAAGAGCACACCATGTGGGAGAGATGTTTGTGCCCCGTGTTCATTGCAGCATTACCTATAATAGTCAAGGCACAGAAACAACCTAAGTGACCATTGATGGATAAATGCATAAAGAAATTTTGGTATACATATATGTTGGAATATTATTCAGCCATAGAAAAGAAAGAAATCCTGCCATTTGTGACAACATGAGATCATTGTGCTAAGTGAAATCAATCAGACAAAGAAAATATGGTATGTTCTTACCTATACGTGGGATCTAAAACAAATAAACAAATGAAACCAAACTTATAGAGGGAAAAAACCTGATCTGTGATTACCTGAGGAGGGGGGTGGGTGGAGAGGGAATTGGCGAAAGGTGGTCAAAACATCTTTTGATCAAATTGATCAAAAGATCAATTTCCAGTTCTAAGATAAATAGGTACTGGGGATGTCAGGTATAATATCATGACTATAGTTAACAATTATGTATGATATATTTGAGCGTTTTTTTTACTTTTAATGTCTATTTTTGAGGGGGGGAGTAGGGGAGGGGCAGAGAGAGAGAGAGAGAGAGAGAGAGACAGACAGAATCTGAAGCAGGCTCTAGGCTCTGAGCTGTCAGCACAGTGCCCAATGTGGAGCTTGAACCCACAAGCCGTGAGACCATTATCTAAGTCCAAGTCAGATGCCCAACCGACTGAGCCACCCAGGTACCCCTGTATTTGAACTTTAAGAGAATGAACTCTAAGAATTCCCATCACAAAATAGAAAACCTCTTTTCTTTCCTATACACGTATGCATATATATATATATATATATATATATATATATACACACACACACACACATACATACATATATATCTATAGGTGTATATATATACACATATATATCTACAGGTGTGTATATATACACATATATATCTATAGGTGTGTGTGTATATATATATATATAGGTGTATATATATATATATATAGGTATCTATCTGAGATGATAAATGTTAACTAGACTTACTGTGGTAACCATTTCACAATATTTTTAAGTCAAATCCTTATGCCTATATACTTTAAACTTATATAGTGTTGTATGTCAATTTTTTTTAATAGTTATTTTTGAGAGGAGTAGGGAAAGGCAGAGAAAGAGGAAGGGAGACAGAAGATCTGAAGCGGCTCTATGCTGACAGCAGAGAACCTGATTAGGGGCTCAAATTCATAAACCGTGAGATCACGATCTGACCTGAAGCTGGACTCTCAGCAGAGTAAGCCACCCGGGTGCCCCTGTCAATTTTATCTCAGTAAAATTGGGGGAAAAAATTTAAAGGTCATAACCTAGAATGAATAGAAAGAGGAAATATACTCATCTTGCTGTTAATTCAATCCTTCATATTTGTAACATGTATTATAACTGAAATCCAAAACATAAGAAACTACTATTTACATCAACAAACAGTGGCTGACCACAGCACCATGAGTTAAAATATACTTTATAAGTAGCTAATAGGAACAAATTATTAACCAATGGTAATTCAGTTTGTCTACTGAGAAATGGACACATCAACAAATTAGTGATAAAATACTTAGTCTATGAATTTTATCCTAGACTTGGTAAACAAGAGAATATCTGGAAATATATGACTGGAGAGTTTTGGGAACCTCCAAAAGTCTAGTCAAGGTGCTTTGATACAACCTCAGGGAGGCAGGGCAGGAGGATGTGACAGTGAACCCACGTGTAGTTGCTTGTGTGGGCTACCTGTCTGGAGACAGACTGTGGGAAAAATAAAGGCGATGATCCATATGGAGCATAGACACAAAGTCTATGAGAGAGGCAGAACTTGTGCGTCTTTAAAGTTTTTTTTTTTTTTTTTTTTTTTAAGAGAGAGACAGAGACAGCTCAAGTGAGGGAGGGGCAGAGAGAAGTAGAGAGAGAATCCCAAGCAGGCTCCACACTGTCTGTGCAGAGCCCAATGGGGGGCTTCAAACCATGAAGCCATGAATTCTTGAGCTGAGTTGAAACCAACAGTTGGACGCTCAACTGACTGAGCCACCCAGGCGCCCCTGTCTGTGCATCTTCAATGGCCTTCAGGGACAATAAGCCTGACCATGTCATACCTATATGACATGCATTAGTTTTACAAAATCAAATGAAATGCAAACAGATTAAATTTCTTATGGGCTGGTAGGGGTTATGAGGGTGGCTCAAAACTGTAATGTGTTCCAGGTCCAAATGTAACCTTCAGGCATAGCGAGGTACATTAACTTACATAGGTACAATTTCAGAATTTCAAAAAGGATAAATTGTCTGGTTAATGAATAATCAGGTAAATCTAAACTTCTAAAGTAAATATCTAAGAAGGAAATAATTTCATATATAATCATCAGAACTTGATAGAACCTATGTTTTATTTATTTTATATATATATATACACACACATATATATGTATGTGTGTGTGTGTATAATTTATTGTCAAATTAGCTAACATACAGTGTATACAGTGTGCTCTTGGTTTGGGGGGTAAATTCCCATGATTCATCGCTTACATAGAACACCCAGTACTCAACCCAACAAGTGCCCTCCTCAATGCCCATCACCCATTTCCCCTATCCCCTGCCCCCCCATCAACCCTCGTTTTTTCCTCTGTATTTAAGAGTCTCTTATGGCTTGCTTCCTCTCTGTTTGAAACTATTTTTTCCCCTTTTCTGCCCCCATGGTCTTCTGTTAAGTTTTTCAAGTTCCACATATGGAGTGAAAACATATGATTTCTTTCTCTGACTTATTTTACTTAGCATAATACCTTCCAGGTCCATCCACGTTGTTGCAAATGTCAGGATTTCATTCTTTCTCATTGCCAAGTAGTATTCCATTGTATATATAAACCACATCTTCTTTATCTATTCATCAGTTGATGGACATTTGGGCTCTTTCCATAATTTGGCTATTGTTGAAAGGGCTGCTATAAACATTGGGGCACAAGTGCCCCTATGCATCAGCACTCCTGTATCCCTTGGATAAATTCCTAGTAGCTCTATCGCTGGGTCATAAGGTAGCTATGTTTTAAACAGTAAATCTTGAAGAATGATGAGCTGGCAAGTTCTCCTCTAAAGTAGTGGGCACGGGGAAGGCAGAATTCCTAAAATCACCACCTATTGTTAATCTTTGACTCAGAGGAAGCGTAGGACTACTCACCTGCAAGTAGTAAGGAAAGACTGAAAACTGATTCATCTTATTTGCTTATGTAGTTACAAGCCAAGACTTTGCGGAGTGTTCTTCTGGGGTAAGGGCTGATAGGATAAGTGAGTTTTCTGGATATAAGAACTATTGTGGACCGTAAAGAACTAGGTGTCCGTTCTGTGTAATCATAGCCTATTGGAGAATCTGTTAAAGGCTAATAGTTGATCATACTCATGAGTGCCCCCTATGTGCTGGGCACTGTGGAAGCACATAGTAAAAGCAGGAGGATGGTGCTGAGCTTTGTGAAGATTTTCTCGTACAAAGGTGCTTCAGAAGAAAGCAGTGATAAATAAAAAGATACACATTAAACACAAAAGTCCTATAAAAAGAAATGATTGACTATCTCGTCCTTCTCCCACCTCACACACCAGCACCTAACACCGTGGTCCCCTTTCTATACTTTTCCCATCCCCACTGCACAAACTTATCTTCCAAGCTATGAAAAATCGAACACTTACACATATTTATTGAATACATTCTAGCTGTCCTTAATGCTAAGCTTAAGATAAGCATATGACATAGATTTAGTACCCACTGTACCTGTGTTGACAATAAGTAGATGCATATTTTATATAATAACCAACATGTTCATTTTCCTGACATAACACCATTCTGTAATATACCCTCCCGTAATTTTCTTTGGCTAAGATTATTCCATATGTTCTGTTTCAATGCATGACACAGAAATTTCTTACTCCTTCTGTTAGTGCTCTCTTTTCTAAGTAAATGTCTATCACGTGGATATTTCTCCACCAATGAAGCAAATTAACCAAACTCGAAACCCAAAACATCTTTATATAATTTGTCTATAAAATGTGCATCTAATATTCCCCTGAAACTATTCATATAGAATGTGAACAATGAGCATATATGTTTAACATTAATAAAGAGTATTTACTTCTCTAACATTTAAAATAAAGATTGTCGGGGCGCCTGGGTGGCGCAGTCGGTTGAGCGTCCGACTTCAGCCAGGTCACGATCTCGCGGTCCGTGAGTTCGAGCCCCGCGTCAGGCTCTGGGCTGATGGCTCGGAGCCTGGAGCCTGTTTCCGATTCTGTGTCTCCCTCTCTCTCTGCCCCTGCCCCGTTCATGGTCTGTCTCTCTCTGTCCCAAAAATAAATGAAAAACGTTGAAAAAAAAAATTAAAATAAAGATTGTCAGAAACAGACGGATAGTCCACAGAAGTGTAGATGCTACCCCATGTCTAAGAGGAATTAATGATAAAGTAAAATAAGGTGGCCTGGTTAGCTCCCACGTTTGGACTCAGGGACCCCAGAAGGGGAAAATACCTCAAGGTTGGGCAAGATCGTGCTTTCTGGGAGCGCCTGTGGGAGCTGCAGAACCCTCACTCCTGTTCCTGACTGCAAAGGTGGCAGAATCCTCAGAAAAGGCGCTTTTATTCTCCTATGGCCCCAGCCTAGTCGGTAGCGTCTAAGGGCTCCCTGGAGGGGTGGGCTGCGAGATACAGTGCATGCCCACTCCACTGGGAAGGGGACAAAGCAGTTCCCTAGTTCTGCTCTCATCCCCAGCAGGACACATGATCAGGAACCACAACTAGCCACAGAGCACACGTCTGAGACAACACCGGTCATTACGGCCCCGGAAAACTTGGCATTATTTGGATTTCGTGAATCCCAGCACTGCCCTAATTCCCAAAGCATCAGGTCCTTCAGGGGAACCTAGAAGGAAGCAGAACGAGTGTGACGATGAAGAAGCTCCCGGCATTCACCTCTGTATTTCAGCTTCTCCCCGCTTTACTCTGGGCCACCTTGTGTAGCAGCAGAGGGGGGAAGGAAGGACCCTGAAAAATCAGCTGGTTCCAAGCAACAGCTCAAGATGTGGAGATGGTGTAGAGAGCAGGTTATGGAGGCAGGGAGCAGACCGGGGAGTCTGAGGAGAAACATGGAGTCCCAGTGGGGCTTATTAGAACATGCCTGAGGAGGGGTTTTCTAGAACACAAACCACTCAAATAGGTCAGCCTTGGCAATAGTCGCTAATCTCGATTCTGAGGTGAGGAGATTATAGGGGTCCAGTCCCTCAGGCCAGGGGGAGAGAACCCTCTGGAAGGCATCTTCCCCTTGAAGCTTCCTACCTCTTCTGGGTTGGGAGAGAATTTCCTACCTGTGATGATGTCATGTTTATTTGCATCCTACCGTTTTCCTATACTGGATGTGAGGGACTCAAAATGTTATCTGGAAATCTCTTATCAATCAAGCATGAGATTCACAAACTAATTAGTTCATTACAGTGTGATTCCTGGCTTCCTGGGGTTATCCCATAAACTTAGGGAAAACTGGTTACAATTATCAAGTTTCTTTTCTTTTTATGTTTCAGGTGACTTGTAGAAAAATGTGGATATCTGGAAACTGATGTTTAAAAGAAAAAAAATAGCGTCACACTGAAATTGTGAAAAAAATAGGATTTTCCTCATTCATCACTGTATGACTATCAGTTATAAAAAGTAGGAACCTTGAACTAAGACAATAAGGAAATTAAATATAAATTTTTATGATACCAAACAAACTTTAACTTTGGGAAATGCATCATCTCAAAAGTACATGTTCTCTAGTACATATCAAGGTAACATTGTTTTAACTTATGGACAACTTCTAAAAGTGGTCAGAGTAGGGGCATCTGGCTGGCTCAGTCCATAGAACATGCAACTCTCAATCTCGGGATCATGAGTTCAAGCCCATGTTGGATGTAGAGCTTACTTTAAACAAAAAGTGGTCAGGGGTGCCTGGGTTGCTCATTGGTTTAAGCATCCAACTCTTGATTTCAGCTCAGGTCACAATCTCACCATTCATGACTTCAAGCTCCATGTACTGTTGACAACACAGGCCTGTTTGGGATTGGGATTCTCTGTCTTCCTTTATCTCTGTCTCTTCCCTGCTCACATTTGCATGTTCATCCTCTGTCTCAAAAATAAACAAATATTAAAAAAATGAAAATAAGAAATTTTAAAAAGTGGTCAGAGTAAAACATAAATATATGTAAAACATAAATGTTTACAAAGGAAAATAACACATAGCATAATTAACTCTTAATTGCAAAAAATACATATATTTTTAAAAAATATGTTCTTTTTTACATTATCTGTTAGCATCAGACATTTTCTAACCACCAATCTTATGGTTATGTCAAGGTCCACCAGAATTTGGACATCATTTCCACTTGGAAGTAGAATAAAAATCAATACTTTGATAATTTAAACACTTCCCAAAGTAAATTGTCTCAATAATTGGTTTGAAAAATGTTGGCTTTTTAATGTTTACTTATTTATATATAGAGAGAGTGTGTGTGCATGCAAGCAGGGAAGGGGCAGAGAGAGAGGGAGAAAGGGGGAATCTTAAGCAGGGACACTGGGCTCGAACTCATGAACTGTGAGATCATGCCCTGAGCCAAAACCAAGAGTAGGACACTTAATTGACTGAGCCACAGGCGCCCTAACAAAATGTTGGCTTTTAATTGATGAACTAAGTATCTGAGTCAGGGATGAACATATCTTCAGAAAGTCATAACATATATAATTAATGGAAAATAGCAATTGCTATTATCAATGTTTCACTTGGAATCTTGAAAACTGGGAAAATAAAGAGGCAGAATTTGTTAGTTCACTGAGCACAGCCCAAGGTATAGAAACTTCAGTTGTAGACATCTAGGTTCATGATAAGAATAAATTGTGATCTATTGGGAGGAATTTTTCTACAGTTTTGAAGAAGTACCTTTCAGCATTATTCAAATCCATCTGTTCTGATTCTAGGCTCTTTGAGCCATATATTACTGTTTATTCATTTCTTGGATTTTTGAAAAGAGAACTGGGTTATTTTGGATAATGGGTATAGGTACTCCTTTCCCTGGGAAGGAACATCCTTCACTATAAAGGTTGAAATTGCATCTGGGTTAATCATAATTATCTTGTGAGTTTTGTGAGAGTCATTAAGTTCTGACAATTCTGATCAATTCCAGATTAACTGACAGAAAACTAGTTTCCAGACCTTCCAAACTGATGACCAGGACTTAGGCCCCCAAAGATTTTTTCAAGAGAAGTTGAATTGAGTTTCTTTTTTTCCCTTTTTCTGGGATCCATTGAGCCACTGACGACTGTCCATGTGTTCCGTAGTGCCCATAAACTCCCAATGAAGAAGCCTCACACAAGATAAACCCTGAGGCTAAAATTGTGGTTCTATAGCCTGATCATCAGGATTTCCATAGAAAAAGGTTAACCAAGAAAGATTAGTATGCTTATTATTAAGGACTAAACATTAACCCCATAAGCAAGAACATTTGAAATGATAGTTGTTCAATAATATAAGACACTTTGAAGTAACTAAGTAGTTTCTTTTAATCCCCCATATTCCTAACTGTTCAGTAGAGTTTAACTCCACTAAAGCTTGATAGAAGTTATTTCTTCAATTTACTTCAGGGTGTAATTTACAATCAAAACGTTCCTATAACTGTGCTTAAAAGACTTTACTTATCTTCAAGTTCAATGGCTTTTCAAGTACCTGAGCCTTAACTATATCCCAAAATACAATTTAAAAATTACAATTTGTAAAAGGTATTAATTTACTGAATACACCTTAAAAAACATGTTATTTTCTTCTATCAGTAGAAAAAGAACTAATAAAATTGTAAAATGTAAAAGTAATAAAAGCATCAAAATTTTGCCTATGTAGTTAGCCACCATAGAACTTAGAGTTTTGTTTTTGTTTTTTTTTTTTTTTACTTTCATGAGGAGGAAATCTTTGCAACTGCATAAAAACCTCACTTAACCCTTTTTATTTTGAGATTACAGTAATGCACATGGCATTCCATATAGAGAATGAGGAAATTCCTGTTTGTAAGGCTATTATTTGAAATTTATTTCAAGAATAGCCAGTGAATAATAAATCATGCACTTTCCCTATTTTGTTTACTTTTTAATCTTCAAAGGATCAACTAGCCCTTTGGACATTCTATCTTTTATTCATATCCTTTTTATCCATCATTCATCGTGTACCTTTCCTATAAACATTCTCTTACAGAACATCTCCCATATCTCAATTTTCTACAAACAACAATGGAGAAATCTTGTTAAAGCTTCTACATTGTGTAAGTAGTGGTTTTTGCAAATCCTCCTAGATTTCTGTGAGAAACTTGGTTTTATCTTTAAATTTGTTTTTAATTTTTTTAAGTTTATTTATTTTGAGAGAGAGAGAGAGAGAGAGAGAGCGCACAAGTAGGGGAAGGGGCAGAGAGGGAGAGACTCTCAAGCAGGCTCCACACTGTAAGTGCAGAGCTTGACATGGGGCTCAAACCCACAAACCACGAGATCATGACCTGAGCCGAAATCAAGAGTCAGAAGCTCAACTCACTGAGCCACACAGGCACCCTGGTTTTATCTTTAAAATCAAGGAGAGAAAAAATAGACTTAGTATACTGGGTAAGCAGTGGAATGCATAGTTTTTTTTATCTCAGATTTAGAAGATTGTGAAATTGAATGAGGTCATTCCATGAGATGTATCTGTAAATGCTGACCCAAGATGAAGCAGAGGGTTGGATTCATTACCTCCAGATGATCCAGCACTGAAAAGGAGAAACAGTTACCCTCACTTTCTTTACCCAAAGAAAGCACACATTCTCACAGGCTCATCTAGGGTATTGCACTTAGGTCCTCTTTAGAGGCTCACCTTTCAGGAAAAAAATCATTTTGCTCTAGAAGGTGGTTATAGGAAATATTCACAATGAGTCAATCCAGATCAAGATTTCCTGGTCCTGGAAACCGCTAATAAGTGTTACAAAAAAATTGTTTATGTGATCAAATAAGTTTGGAAAATATTGGCTAAAAACTGGAATAAAAATCTTCTTTACTGCAGATATTCTTACAGTTTTCACAATGATAATATGAATTGTGAGCTCTAAAGTAAGGCATCTAATACGCAATAATTTTCAAACTTACTTGACCATAGAGTTTATGTTAAAGCTCTCTTGAGGAGCTGGTGTTTTGAGAAAAAGACTTTGAGAGGCATGAGGCTAGACCATAGCTTGAGAAAGATGTTATAAAGAGTATTGTTCTAGATCTGCAGCTTCCAAATCTTGGCTCATGGACCAGCTACATTACAATTAGCTATTGATAATGTTTTTTAAGTTTATTTATTTTGAGAGAGAGAGAGAGAGAGAGAGAGAAAGCAGGGGAGGGGCAGAGAGAGAGGGAGAGAGAGAATCCCAAGCAGACTCCACATTGTCAGTGCAGAGCCTGACATGGGGCTCAATGTCAGGAACCGTGAGATCGTGACCTAAGCTGAAATCAAGAGTCAGATGCTTAACCAACTGAGCTACCCAGGTGTCTCGACAATATATCAAGATATAGATCTCTAAGACATATCCCACATCCACTGAATCAGTGATCTAAGTGGTGGCTCAGAAGACTGACTGTATTTTTAATAAGGGTCTCAGATAATTCTCATGCTACAGTTGGAAACTCTTGAGATAATATCTTCCTAGGTCACTATCAACCTGACGCCATAATATTTTCATAGGCTCTCTTCATTCCTGGGACTCTTTTTTTTAAATATGTATATATATATATATATATATATGTAATATGTATATATATATACGTATATATATGTACATATATATGTATATATACATGTATATATATGTACATATACATATGTATATATACATGTATATATATGTACATATACATATGTATATATATTATTTAAATAAATAAATATATACATATACACACACACACACACACACACACACGCACACACACACATACATATATACGAGAGATGGAGAGGACAAGCCAGGAAGGGGCAGAGAGAGAGGGTGAGAGAAATCCCAAGCGGGCTCTGTGCTGTCAGCACAACATGGGGCTTGAACTCATGAACTGTGAGTTCATGACCTGAGCTGAAACCAAGAGTCAGATGCTTAACTGACTGAGCCACCCAGGTGTGCCCCCAGCACTCTCTTTAAGGCATTCTTCACTTCTGAGTTCCTAAGACTATAGATCAGGGAGTTGAGCATGGGATTGAAAAGGCTGTGAAACAGGAGGAGATATTTCTTCTGCTCCTTGGGGTTCCCATATCTGGGCCCAACATACGTTATAATGGCCGTGCCATAAAAGAGTCCAACCACACAGAGATGGGATGAGCAGGTAGAGAAGGCTTTTCTTTGACCTTCCCCAGACTGGATCCTGAGGATGGCACAGAGGATGCACATATATGAGATTACAATTGAGGAGAAGGGTCCCACTAGTACGGAAATTGCTCCAGCCAATACCACAATCTCATTGATGTGTGTATCTGCACAGACAAGTTTGAGAAGAGCCATGATTTCACAGAAAAAGTGATTGATTTTCTGGGATCTACAGAAGGGTAAGGGTAGAAGTAACATGAGATGAATCAAAGACAGAAGGACTCCAAAGGTCCAGGAAGTCACCACCAGCATGATGCAGACTCTCCAGCTCATGATGACAGGATATCGGAGTGGGTGGCAGATGGCCACATACCGATCGTAGGACATCACCACCAGGAGAAGACATTCTGTGACAGCAAAAGTCAAAAAGAGAAAGGTCTGTGTCATGCAGCCAGCAAAGGAGATGGGTTGGTCTGGCTTCAGGAGGTTTACCAGCATCTGGGGCACTGTGTTGCAGGCATAGGCTATGTCGACGATGGCCAGGTGGGAGAGGAAGAAGTACATGGGGGTGTGCAGTCTGCAGTCCAGCCAGATGAGTCCCAGGATGAGCCCATTCCCCAGCAGGGTAAAGGCGTAGAACAGGGAGAAGATACCAAAGAGAAGCATCTGAATCCTCAGAGCAAGGGGAAATCCCAATAGGGTAAACTCTGTGATAGAGGTCATATTGGCTCCCATATCCCTATGATGGAATAGAGTTAATGTATATGACTTAAGAGAAATCATTCGAAATAAATTTATGTTGTTTGAAACCTTTTTTTTAGGACAGAAAGTTATTCAGAAACACTTTCAGTACATTTTTATGTATTTTAATGAATGTTTAAAGACTTTAGTAGCCCTGAAATAAATTTAAAAATAGATACACACACACACACACACACACACACACACACACACACATTTCCTTTGTCGTTAATGTTATTAGCAGAGTCTAAATTTTCAAAATAAATACATTGTCACCTGTCAGATACACAGTTTTTGTTTCATTCAGTGAGCTACCCCATATTCTTCAAATAATTCTGCTTTTCTTTGCCAAAGTCCTTAAACAGCAGTATGTCTAATCTTGAGTTGGAAGGGCTCATTAAGAATAACAATATACTAGGGTTAGCTATACCATCGGCCAGATTCACCATTAGCCATTAACCTCTCACCTGCTTGTCTAAACACACTTTTGGGGGGGGGCAGAGGGAGAAAGAGAGAGAGACTCTTAAGCAGGCTCCACACCCAGAGCAGAGCCCAACTTGGGGCTCGATCTCACAACCATGAGATCATGACCTGACTGGAAATCAAGAGTCAGATGCTTAACCGACTGAGCCATCCAGGTGCCCATAAACACATTTTCCACTCCTACATCTACTGTCACCTCTATAGCTAGTATCTCACCAACTCTCTTCTTGATCAAGTGCAAATACTTATTTTCAGCCTAAAATACCACTTTTCTTACTTAGTTTTCCACAATATTTAGATGAACGTATATGTGAATGACTGAATAGCTTTATACTATCATTTATTTAAATATAAGAACAGAATCAAAACTTTGTCACATTTCAACTCAATGTGGCCAAACACTCTAATAATACCAATTTTAGACACTGTCTCTGCAGGGGACTGACAATAACTCCTAGACTTCTGTAAAGGATACTGCAGAAGGGGTCTCTGAAGTCCTCGAGAGATTGAACTAAATCTTCTTTCTCTATGCCTTCACAATTAAAGTGTAAGTACATTTTTTTTCAACCATGTGACTACAGGTAGCCGGTGCCAACTATGAACCAGGAAGAGCATGTCCCTTGATCTTGGACTATGAGTCAGAACTGTGAGAAATAAATTACTGTTATTTATAAGCTAAAAATAAAAAATAAAATGTAACTACAAACATGACATTACCCTTCTCGCTTAAACTTTATTCCCAACTTTTACGTAAGATCGTCTTGTCTTGGAGGCAATCAGGATGAACAATAAATCCTAATTTAAATGGCTATAAAAGTATAAACTTACTTAAAAATGACCCCATGTGCACTGAAACTCTCTTATAACCACTCCAATAAGAAGTGTCATGTCCAGGATGTTGAAAATAATTTCAAGTATTTACTGATTTCCTGTAATGCACCTGCCATTGTTCTTTGGGTAGAGGTATCATGATAGGAAATCGGGCTTCATACTATCGCACATAATAAATAGATAAGCATTTGCACACTTATTCAATAACCCTGGATAGTCTTTCTTATATATTTAGATATTTGACTTCCCTGTATGAGTGACACATTAAATCTAGTTTTTTAATAGAGAAGTGCTGGGATTTTTGTTTAATATTAAATCTTTACCAGAAAGTCACTTATACATACTTACCTCCTTATCTCGGAAAGAGCTACCAGTCAAAAGCAGCCATTAGTACATTGATTGTATTAACATAATGATATATTAAGAATATATTTTACTCAGAATATCCTATTATTTAAACTATCAGTGAGCAAAATTTGAGACTTAATAACAATGTACTTTTGCATGATATTAAATTGTGATAGCAAAAGCTAACAGGCAATGAAAATGATGCTAAAATATATTTGGCCAGAACTTACGAAAGCAATTAGGAAACCTGCATGTCTAGAGATGACTGTTGTATAAAGATCCCAATACATCTTCACGCAGAAAAGGCAAACATATCTAGGGTGGCTGAATTTACTGATGGTACTAGAAGCCTTGTTGCTCATCTGGGAACTGCCAAGGAAGGATTTTGGCTCTTCAAGTTGCCTTTAAGAAAAGGCTTTATTAATTTATCATCTCCACAGGGCACCTTCCCAATTGCCTTGAGACTCTGTGTGGGATACGAGACAGGTCTCTCCTGTACCAGCATGCTCCCTACAGACACATGAAGAACCGAACCACTGTTATCCTCCTGAGAGGGGAGAGGAGTGGCAGTCCCTGTCTCTTTCTGTCTTTCAAGAAGCCAGAGAGACAGTGAAATCTTTAGAAGTTAAGATAAAAACAAGTAGTACCTTTCTAGCTAAAAGAATACACACTAATATCAAGTCGTACTCTGGCACCACATGAACGTTACAGCTACCCAAATACATGAATGTGTTATAGTTTCATGAATTTTTATGTTGTTCCACGTCCTAAACATTCAGGAGGCCCTTGGGAGATTCAAAGATCCATGCCTGGTTATTCTTTGGTAGTGAAATAGAAACATGACATTAATTTCTACAGCCTTATTTCTTCAGGGTGGTCTAGTTCTCCAACCATCCTAAAGGTAGTAGGAAAATGAACCTGAATTCAAATGTCTTAATCATGACATCATTTTAGATAGCAGCTGCATCCTTGATCATAGATCTAGAGTGTGTGGGAATCTATGCTGGGAATCCATGGTAGCCATGCCCTGCTACTTGTTGATCTGCCTGGAGGGGCTGAGAAAAGTTCATTTTAGAACACTTTTCCTTTCTGATAACATCTGGTCCTGTCCTTCTGGGAAAGAGTTCTGTAAAAGCAGGAGGCCAATTCTTATCCTCTCTGCTCTTATGGATGCAGCTAAATATATGTAATCTACCTACCAGTGTAGGCATATACCTATCACAGTATATTCTTCAGGATGTTATCGACAATGCAGTGCCCCAAATCTTTGTGTCAGGTCACAATTTCTATCAGGTCTACAATTTCTGGGTAATACGATATGAGCTGGGAGCAGTGAATCTCTTGGTCATCTGCTGTGAAGCAGGTCTAATGGACTAAGGTGATATTCTGTTGGCAAGCATATCGAAAGTCAGATTTTCTAATAGCCCTCCAATCGAGGTACTGACCAAGGTACTACAGCAAGAAAGGGAAATTCATTGTTGTATGTCATCTGCAATCATGATAAATCATTGCTCCATATAGGATAGAAGGAATTAGCGTGCTCATAACGGATTTACTGGTCTCTTTAAGGGGAAGGCACCATATTGAGGGCCCAGCATTGGTCTCTGATGCTGATGGAACATGCAGTCAGCTGAGGAGAGCAGCAGAGTAGAGCCTCCTTGGTGTGGGGCAGCCTATGCTGGTGGATTCACGCAAAGCCTCCTTCTCTATTGCCATGGCTACTGCATTTGTGTGCTCTCTGTGCATTCACTGGGGTGGCCAAAAACAAAGTTGGCTGACATTCTGATAGAATCATCTTGTACCTGGTTGTTGAATGTTGGGCTTTTAAAAAGCAACAAGTGCACTTCTAATTTATCTACCAACTACCCAGAAGCTATTTTCAAGCCATAATCTGTCAGAACTGCATCTTGGACAGTCTTCGGGAACTGGGTCAACTAATTATTTTCATCATTTTGCTTCATACACAGTAATAGAAAAACAAGGCATTATGTAAATTTAGAGGAAACGTGTGGCTAGCAGCTAAATCCAGTCCCTTGTATTTTATTATTTTTCTTTAGATACTCTGCTTTGCAGATGCAATTTTTCATGGTGTCTTCCTTGGATGTCCCTTTCAGCTCTTTCTGAGCATCCCACTTAGCCTTGCCTTTGAGGTCCAACATTTCAGGCCATTCTGTATTTATGTCACACACAGTCATTTGCTTGTTAGGCATTAATGTGCAATATACAGATTCTCATTCTTTGTGTTCCATTCACCTAATATTCCAACAGTACTTCTGATCTGTGACCCACCAGTCAAACCATTTGCCAATTTCCAGGGGTTTGCACATTCTCACTTCAGGCAACTTCTGTCCCCACAAGGTAGGTGATTAGGTGAATTGCCAGCTATGGAAAATGACAGATTAACCCTTATCTTTAAGGTCCCACACCCACGGTAGATACACTGCACTGAGTGGGAAGAACCATTGGTGATACAAGATACATGAGGATCTGGGCCATTCAGCTTACTTTTGTCTTCTGCACTTGATCTTGTCCTGACTTATACCACATTCTTTTTATGAGGTATGGCTGCTATGGTCACTCAATCTTATGATTAGGTGGGTTGTGTAACATCTCAGTTCAAAATAAGCAATCCTGCATTTATAGCTACTTGATACTCTATGAATAGTCTGCTAAGGTTCAGTAGTACATCAGGAGTCATGTTTTGAAATGTGTATTGTCTTCTGGTATAGAAGGAAAGACCTTGATGCGGAATTCCTGTTGCCTGTCCAATGACTCACCTATTGGGGCTTGCCAGAGACTCCACATGACATCTTTATCTATTAGAGATACTTTCCAATCCGTGTCGTCTGCTGATCATACAGCCCAAGTGCCAAAGCTATAAAGTATATAGATCCAATAATTTGTATATATTAACACACCTGTGTAAGCCCCATCCAGATCGAGATGTAGAACATCTTCATCACAAGAGAAAAACTCTTTTTTTTTCTTCCCTCACCCCACCACCTGCCCCAAATCACTTCCTTACTCTGTGGAAGGAATTCTGACCTCTATCATAATAGGTTAGCTTTGCTTGTTTCTGAACCTCATTGGAATAATTATTCAGTATGTATGCATGTTTTCATGTCTGTTTCATACATGTTTTCTTCTTTGGTTCAATATAAGGTCCTTGAGATTTATTCATACTTTTGTATCTATGTTGTATACATCATTTTCTGATACTGCATAATATTCAATATGAACATTTCACAATTTATTCTACTTTTGTGGAAGTTTGTGTTATTTCTAGTTTTTGGCTATTGTAACTAAAACTTCTTTGAATGTTCTTATACATGTGTTCAGTGTGTATATATAAAAGATAGAATTGCCCAATCCTTGGACAGGCACATGTTGAATTTTAGTAGATATTGCCAAACAGTTTTCCAATGTGGTCTTATAATTTTAGTTTCCCACCACCACTTGATATTAATTTTATGTTACCCATTGTGGTATTTGTGATTTTATTGATGATTAGCTGTACTGAACACATTATCATATGCTAATTGATCTTTTGAATAATCTTTTGTATGAAGTACCTGTTCAAATCTTTTGCCCAGTTTCAACTGAGTTGTTTTTCTCCTGTCATTGATTTGTAGACATTCTTTCCAGAGTCTGGATCCAGGTGTTTTGTTGAACATGTGTACTAAGTCTGTCTTCTTCCAGATGTGGTTTGCCTCTTCACCCTCTTACTGATTCTTTTGATAAACAGAAATGATTCGTTTTAATGGCATTCAGCTGAATTTCTTCTTTTATGATTAGTGCTTTTAGCTTCCAACTTAAGAAAACAACTCATCCAAAGGTCATACTCCAATTTCTCTCCTCAAAGAGTTATTACTTACTTTCATGTTTAGATCTAAGATGTGCCTCAAATTATCTTTGTGTGTGGTACGAAATATGGGTTGAGGTTCTTTTATTTATTTTTTATAAAGAGGTCGACTGCATTTACCCATTGAGTTACACTGGCAACATTGTCAAAAATACTGATGAAATACGTATGGATCTATTATTGTAGTCTCTATTCTCTTTTCTATCGATTTATCCTTAAACTAATATCATCAATACAACATTATATACTAAGTCTTGCAGTCAAAAATGTAAAGCTTCCAATTTTGTTCTTTCCAAAATTATTTTGATATCTAAGGGTCTTTAAATTTTTATGCAAATCTTTGTGTAAGAATTACGTTTTTAATACTTGTTTTCAACTTAAAAATTTTTCATTTTTAGTTAAACTTTTATTTTTATATAATTGTATGTTCATGTGCAGGTGTAAAAAATAATACAAGGGTTATTATATTACCATTATTAAAATACCATACACTCTTTACTGTTTCCCCACATTGGTAACGTCTTTCAAAACTATGATACAACATCACAATCAGCATGTTGACATTGGTTCAGTTGAGGTGAAAACATTTTCATCACCATAGAATCTCTCCCTGTTGCCTTTTTCTAGGCATGTCCTTCCCACCCTCATTGTAACCACAAAAATATTCTCCATTTCTGTAATTTTGATATTTCAAAATTGTTACATAAATGGAATCATACAGTATATAATCTTATGTGATTAACTTTCTTTTTTTTTCACTCAGCGTATAGGGAGGTTCATCCAGGCTGTTGCAGAAATCAGTAATTGCTCTTTTTTATTGCTGAGCTGTATTTTTTTTTTTTTAAAGAAAGGCAGACTGTCACATGCAGTGCCTCCTTTGGATGTGTCTGGAGTCTTGGAAGCTTGACTAGCCTACATTCTCCTACAAATGGACTATGAGTGCTTGCTTGGAGGTTCTAGAGCAAAGCACAGCTACCTGTATACCCTTAGCCGAAACGGTCCTTCTCTATCAGGGAAGGTTGTCCTCTTCCTGAGGAACAGAAATGCACATGGAGCAGTGAGGGAGGAAGGGGACACCCGCTTAGCCAGCCCGATCAGCCCAAATCGACCCTGGCGATCAATGAGATCGCCCTCACATCTGAGCTGTACTCTATGGTGTGGATGTGGCATCTTTTAACCATTTACCTACTGATGGACGTCTGGATTGTTTCAGTTTTGAGCTATTCTGCCCCAAAATACATAAACATTTGTGTACAGCCTTTGTTTTTGTTTTGGTGTGTGTGTGTATAAGTCCTTTTCCTGAGATTTATGTCTTGGCAGTTTAAAAATTATGAATTAACTTTCCTTAGTAGTTGTAGGATTATGCGAATTATCTCTTCTTATTCGGTGAGCTATAGTAGTGTGTGTTTTTCGGGGAAGTGGACCATTTAATCAAGTTACTTGTAATTTCCTTTATCATCCTTTGGTGTCGGCAGCGATATCCCCCATTTCATTCTGGTATTTTTAAGTCATGTGTTTTCAAGTACTATTAGAGGTTTCTAAATTTTATTCACCTTTCAAAAAAACCAACTCTTTGTTTTATTGATTTACCTATTGATTTTTTTTAAGTTCAATGTTTTCTGTTCTTATATTCATTAACTGCCATCCCCTGCTTGCTTTGATTTTATTTTGCTCTTTTTTTTTCTAGGCTCTTGAGGTAGGGACATCTATTATTAATTTGAGACTTTCCTTATTTACGTATTTATTCATTTATTAATTTTAATTCCAATATAGTTAACATAGTGTTATATTACTTTCAGGTGTACAATATAGGGATTCAACAATTCCGTACACATCCAGTTCTCATCATAAGTGCCCTCCTTAATCCCCATCACCTACTTCCCCTATCCCTTCACCCACCTCTCCTCTGATAACCATCATTTTGTTCTCTATAATTAAGAGTCTGTCGGGGTGCCTGGGTGGCTCAGTTGGTTGAGCGTCCAACTTCAGCTCAGGTCATGATCTCACTGTCTGTGAGTTTGAGCCCCGTGTCGGGATCTGTGATGACAGCTCAGAGCCTGGAGCCTGCTTCGGATTCTGTGTCTCCCTCTCTCTCTGCCCCTCCCCTGCTCATGCTCTGTCTCTCTCTCTGTCAAAAATAAACATTAAAAAGAGTCTGTCTCTTCTTTCCTTTGTGAATTTGTTCCTTAAATTCCACACATGACTAAAATATGATATTTGTCTTTCTCTGACTTATTTTGCTTAGTCTTATACTGTCTGGCTCCAACCACGTCATTACAAATGGCAAGATTCCATTCTTTTTTATGGTTGAATAATATTCCATTGTATATATGTATATATGTATGTATATACATATATGTAGGTACATATGCATATACACATGTATATACATATATACATATACATATGCACATATGCATATGTACCTACATATATACATATACATATGTATATGTACATATGTATATATGTATATATGTAGGTACATATGCATATGTACATATGTATATGCATATACACATTCATCATCTAATGGACACTTGGGTTGCTTCCATAATTTGGCTATTATAGTGCTTCAATGAACATAAGCATTGATTTAGTGTTTTTGTATTTTTTGCAGTTGCTGGATTGTAGAGTAGTTCTATTTTTAACATTTTGAGGAAACTCCATATTGTTTCCACAGTGGGGGCACCCACTGTGGGAATCCAGCTTGCATTCCCACCAAGAGTGCAAGAGGGTTGCTTCCTTTTTCTCGATAATCTCACCAGCACTTGTTTCTTGTGTTTCCGATTTTAGCCACTCTGACAGATGTGCAGTGATATCTCATTGCAGTTGTGAGACTCTTCCTCTTTTCTAATTGTATTTATTGTAATATACACATTGATTGAACATTTCCCTCTCAGCGCTGAGGTGTTGTATTTTCATTCTCATTCAGTTCCATGTAGTTATTTCTCTTGAGCTGACTTTGACTTATAGATTCAAAAGTAATTTAAAATTTTTTAAATGTTGGGAGAGTTCCCTATTTTCTTATGTTGATTTCTAGTTTGATTCCATTGTGGTTGGAGGACCCACTCTGTGTGATTATTTCTTTTAAATTTATGGAGATATTTTTTATGGCTTAGACTCAGTCTATCTTGGTTTATGTTTTTTCAGTCTTTGAAAACACTGTATTCTGCTGTTGTTGGAAGGAAGGTTTTATAAATACTGATTAGACTCTTCAGGTTGATGGTGTTCTTGAGTTCTTCCATATTCTTGCTGATTTTCTAGTTGTTCTATCAGTTGTTGAATAAGGGGCACAGAAGTCTCTAACCATTTGCGGACTGTTCTAGATCATCTTCTCAGTTCTGCCAGTTTCTGCATCACATATTTTGAAGCTCTGTTGTTTGGTGAATACACATTTAGGATTGCTTTGTCTTCTTGGTGGATTAAACCTCCTGTCATCATATCCCTTTCTAACACTTTGCTTTCTCTGGTATTAATACAGCCATTCTTGCTTTCCATTCATTAGTGCTTGCATAGGATATACCTTTTTGTGTCCTTTTATGTCAGTCTACCCATATTGTTGTCTCTGAAGTGAGTTACTTGCAGACAGCAAGCAAGAAATAGAAGAGTCATGTTTTAATATACTTTGACATTCTCTATCTTTATTATTTATTTTAAAGTTTCTTTATTTTGAGAGACAGAGTGTGTGTGAGCAAATAAGGGGCAGAGAGAAAGAGAGAGGGAGAGAATCCCAAGCAGGCTCTGCACTGTGACCACAGAGCCCAACACAGGGCTCGATCCCAGGAACTTCAAGATCATGACCTGAGCCAAAATCAAGAGCCTGACGCTTAACTAAGCCACCCAGGTGCCCCGACATTCTCTGTTTTTAAATTGTTGTATCTAGACATTTATATTTAATCTAATTATTGGTATGATGGGGGTTAAGTCTGACTTTTTTTATTTTCTGTCTCAACTCTCTATTTTTTGTTTCTTTTCAAAGAATTTTGACTTCCTGTGTGTTACTTGACCATTTTTTTAGAGTTCCATTTTGATGTGTCAATAGTGTTTTTGGTGTATCTCTTTGTATAGTTTTTTGGGTGTTTTTCATAGCTTAGTTGTTCTAGATATTATATATACATCATCACATTCAATTGATGTCATTTTTTACCAGGTTGAGTGAAGTATAGAAACCTTATCTTCTTTCATGTCTTTACTCTCTCCAATTTATAGTATAGTGATCTTTAATATTTCCCCATACATAAATTTAGAATACACCAGATAATGCCATAACTTTTGCTTGAGCCATCAACCATAATTTAGAAAATTTAAGAGGATAAGAAAAGCCTATGGATTTACTCCTAATTTTGCTCATTATGCTATTTCTTTCTTCCTGATATTCCCAGTTTCCTTCTTTTCTAATTTCTATTTAGAGCTATTTCACTACTTTAAGATGATATTCCATTGTATTTTGGCTTCCATGATTTTTGGTAAAGAAGTCAACTAAAATTTTACTGTTCCTTTTAATGTTTTTTTTCTTCCCCCAACAAATTGTAAAGTTTTCTTTCTTTCCTGTTTCATTTTTCAGTAGTTTGACTAGTATGTTTCTAGTAAGGTTTTCACTTTTCTTTTTTGGTTGAAATTATTTTTTTAAATTTTTAATTGAGTGTTATTGATAATATTGCATTAGTTTCAGGTGTATAACATAGTGATACAGAGCAACTACTTTATATATTATGCTATACTCACCACAAGTGTAGGAACCATCTGTCGCCATACAATGTATTACAATATCATGAACTGTATTTCCAGTGAAGTTTTCTTTACATTTATCCTGCGAGGACTTTTGAACTTCTTGAATCTGTGTATTGATATTGTTTATCAGACTTTATAAGTTCTTGTCATTATGTCTTCAAATAATTAATCTGTCCCATTTTTTCTTTTTCTTTCAGGAACTAGGAAATGAAGGTTTGTTAGAACTTTGGAGTATTACCCACAACTTTATTTTGCTATTTTGAGTTATTTCCATTCTTTTTTCTTCCTCTACTTTACTTTTGGTAATACATATTGAACTGTATTTGACTTCACCAATTCTGGCTTCACTTGTATTCTGTCTTCTATAAAATATTTTTTTAAGGGAAGATTTAGAATTTTCACTTGATTTTTTAATAGATTCTTATTTTATGACATTTATTTAATAGTTGTGTGGGTTTGTTTCATTCCATAAATATACTGTAACTTAGTGCATCTCTTTCTGACAATTAGATTATGGATTATTTCCATTTTATTTGCTATGATGTGTTATGGGGCAATAAATATATGTGCGATCTCTCTCTGTCTCTCTCACACACACACACACACACACACACACACACACGAGTTGTTGTTGTTTTTTTAATTAAAATCTTAGATGTATTCCTAGGAGTGGAATGGATGAATCAAAGAACATTTATTTTCTTGCTTAGAGACAAATGAAAGCAAGAGAAACAGATATTTCAAAGCTTAACTTGGTCCAGAATCCCTCATTGGGAAAGGGGGCCAACTCTGCAGTTTAGACTTTGCAAAGCTGAGTTCATCCTCCCCTTTAGTTTCCTACCTGATAGGTTCTTCCTCCATGCTTGCTCTTGGGAAGCATCTTCCTTAAACCTCTGACTCAAACGGGGAATAATATCCTCCCTATGGGTTATTCTTACCATTACTTAGGAAGTGGAAAATGAGAAAACAGAAAAAGAAAAATAGTCTCCTCAAACTTGAATTCAATCACAGGATGGATATGGAGAGCTATAAATTTAAGGGAAGACGTTTCACTCTAGCTGCCAGTAGACAGCCTCCAGCTCCCAGCCCCTTCCAGGTGACTCTGCTGCAGCGATGCCTCATTCTAGTGCATGTGTTTCTGGTGCTACTTAGAACCAACGACAACTGTGGTGGGGATACAAAGGCCCAGCCATCATGGTGCAACTGGTAGGCCATGTGTGTTTCAGAGCTGCCTGTGGGATTGAATGAGTCTTTGTTGCACTGGCATGGTAGGTTTCTTGCCTCCATGTCCCTTCTACAAGTGTTGATTCCCTAATAAATATCCTGCTGCCAAACTTCATTGTAGAGTCCACTTCTGTAGATCCACTCTGGGATAAGCTGACTAAATGTGTAGACCCTTGATCCTTTCATGATTATCTATCTTTCTATCTTTCTATCTATCCATCTATCTTTAAAAGTAATCTCTACACCCAACATGGGGCTTGAACTCACAACCCTGAGATCAAGAGTCTCATGCTTTACTAACTGAGCCCCCCCAGGTGTCCCCATAATTACCAGCCTTGAGATCTTGTCTCATCTTACCCTCTGCTTTGATCTAACTGCCCTTGAATCTCAAAGGGTTTGACACATTTCAGACACACCTTGTCTTAGGGTCTTACCTGGTAGGTCTTTGGAGTTTTCCAAATGGCAGCTCCATCATATACACTACCCTTAGTCTTCCTTCATGATACTCACTTGCCACAGCACAACAGATATACCCCAAGTCCTCGATGCCTTATAATGATATACATTTTATACTTACACAAAGGCAGACATAGGCAAGGCAGCCCTTGCTCATTTTGTAGCTGTGCCTTAAGGAACACAAGTTCTCCTAGTAGATCACAGCAGGGAAACGGATGGATGACACATACCTGCTTGCAACTACTGTAGCTTCGAAATGACACATATCACTTCTCACTTTTTTAGGACAGAAACCATCATATGTATTCATTCTAGTTTCAAGGAAGACTAGGAAATATAGGGAATTACATGGATATGTTATAATCTCTGTAACTTTCAAACATGTGATGGAACTGGTTTCTACTGGCTTACTAGCATTGGCTGTACTCATGCCTTTCCTACTTCGTGCTCAGTGGCGATGCAATGGTTGCACAGTGGCAGGAGTATTTACACTAGAACATTGGCAAACACTATAAATAAGGCCCTCTCTCCCCCTAAGAAAGCTCGTTGTTAAACACTTACCATTTCTTCATACACAAGAATTTTTCAAGTTTATTTATTTTGAGACAGTGTGTAAACAGGGTAGGGGCAGAGAGAGGGGGTGAGAGAGAATCCCAAGCAGGCTCCAAGCTGTCAGCACAGAGCCTGACATGGGGCTCGAACTCATTAACCGTGAGATCATGACCTGAGCTGAAATCAAGAGTTGGATTCTTAACTGGCTGAACCACCCAAGTGCCCCCACAATATTTTAAAAGCTCTATGCAATGTAGTGATTTTTCTCCCAATTTTAGGGTTTGCTCTAAGAATTACTCTTTTTCCTTATGTAACTGACCTCAAAAGGAAGGCTTCTCAACTGGACCTCATCTGCTATACAGAAGGACAATCAATTTATCATGTATTATGTAGCATAGCGTCACAGCATTTAAATACACATGGTAGATGCTCTTTTATTTTGCAGAGTTGCAGCAAGTTTTCTACACAAATAGTTCTCAGTACATGGTGAGCTAAATTCACTTGTACTAAAATTATAATTTTTCTTCATGTTTATGATTTTGTTTAAGACCCATGCAATAGCATGATCTGAGTAATGAAAACATATTGGCAATAATTGTATATTCTTCTGTAGATTTAAGATGGAAATATATATATATTTGTAAATGTTTATTTATTTGGGGGAGAAAGAGAGGCAGAGCACGAGTGGGGTCAGAGAGAGAGGGAGACACAGAATCCGAAGCAGGTCCCAGGCTCTGAGCTGTCAGCGCAGAACCCGACGTGGGGCTCGAACTCTCAAACTCTGAGATCATGACCTGAGCTGAAGTTGGTGGCCTAACTGGGTCACCACGTGCTCCAAGATGGAAATATATTGAATGGAGAGTGCTGTG
Source organism: Puma concolor (assembly GCF_028749965.1). Lineage (NCBI taxonomy): Eukaryota > Metazoa > Chordata > Mammalia > Carnivora > Felidae > Puma > Puma concolor. The sequence continues at coordinate 11,849,536 of NC_141668.1, forward strand.
ACATCCATCTTAGACACATGCATAGGTACTCACTGTTTACCCACTGAGTGGCTACTGATATATTTGCAGTTCAAAGGGCTATCTTAAAATGCATGAAAGTCCTGTGATAGTCTGAGCCTTGACTTCTTGCTTGATTAAAGAGCTTTCTTTGCTTATACAAAAATAATTACCATAAAGAACAAGACAGGCAGCCAGCTCATCCTTTCTAGGCTTAGTTCCAACAGTCTGGTTAAAGATGGTCCTCTCTGCTTCGGTGGATTCAGGCTGTTCTAGGCACCACCTTATGAATGCGGAGTCTCTATGAGCTGATGGCAAATGTGCAATCGTGGTCAAAGATATCAATGAAAATAATTATATTGTCACTATAAATCTCTAATTTTTAAAGACATAGTCAAAGATGAAACAGTGAGGATTGTGATACAGAAGCCAATTCACATGCTATGTTTAACATATAAAACGTATGTATTATCTATCATATATATCATTTTGTCCTTCCCAATGATCACCCTGTTCATTATTATGTAAAAGACACTGAACGTTTTTGTTAAATGAATGAGTGTCAGAGTCAGTGAAAAATACATACATCCAGGGTGAAATAGGAGATCTTTTGTTTTTGCAAAGTTGTGACTTTTGCTTTAAAGAACATTTTTTCTGTTAGATGTTAATGATTTGACAATAACTATTTGAAAAACTGTAACAATTCAACTAATTAGTTATGAACATATTGTTTCCAGACTGTCAATTGGAATTGGTTTCTTAAACTATCACAAACCTATGAAAAAATTATAACAAATGCATTTTGTAGTTTATATCCGTTTTGTGGTTATAGTTTGGAGAAATCTAAAGAAAAAGTTGTATTAATTAAAAGAAAAAGAGCTGGGCGTTTGGGTGGCTCAGTCTGTTGAGTGTCCAACTTCGGCTCAGGTCATGATCTCATGGCTTGTGGGTTCAAGCCTCTCATCGGAGCCTGGAGCCTGCTTCATATTCTGCATCTCCCTCTCTCTCTGCCCCTCCCCTGCTCATGCTCTGTCTCAAAAATAAATAAAAACATTAAAAAAGAAATTAAAAAAATTTTGATACATACTTAAAAATGTCCCTCAAAACTGGGGTGCCTGTGTGGCCCTGTCAGTTGAGCATCCAACCTCGGCTCAGGTCATGATCTCACAGTTTGTGGGTTTGAGCCCTGTGCCGGGGGCTCTGTGCTAATAACTCAGAGCATGGAGCCTGCTTCGCATTCTGTGTCTCCTTCTCTCTCTGCCCCTCCCCTACTTGTGCTCTGTCTTTATAAAAAATAAATAAATGTAAAAAAATGTTTTAAATAAAAAATAAAAGAAAAAGAGCTGCTTAAAGTAACTTTGAAGTTAGTTTCAACGTATGACAGACATTTGAAGTTTTTAAACTACAAATCTGAGAGAAGCATCAGTTAAGATAGAGTAGGGTCTCCTTATGGGCAACAGCTTACATGATGTCCTTACAGTATTTATAGAAAATGAAGTGTCATTCCATTTGACATCATATTTATAGAAAATGACACTTCATTCTGCATAACAGTGTATTGAATATGTGATATTAAATTTAGCTGCAAAAATAATTGTCTAGAGTTCAGAATTGGCTAAGAAACATCAGTAGTATATCATTCTTTTTAGACACTAGAAACAATCAGCATGATTAAGATATGTCTAATCTCTAAATTAGAAAGTTAATAATTAAATTTAAAAAAACCTATGTCTACTGATTACCAACACTTGCCTCTTGTATATCACAATCTTACTTCCCAGATTATCTTTCCTTCAACTGTGGTTATTTTTCACTTTGGATTATTAAATCATTTATTTCACATTTTGGTTACATTATGTTGATACTATTTTTTTTTAATTGACCAAAACCAAAAGTCAAGATATCACAGAGCATGAAATCGTTACAGCAATGGAAGAGAGAAAATATGAAAGCATTTGATGGTTGAACAACAGCTCAATTTGTTAATTGACACAATTAAAGTTCATCGGTTCATGAAAATAAAAAATAGCAAAAGCACTTCCTCCCCTGCTGTATGTTTCCACTGAACATACAACATAGGAACCTCTGAAAAATGTTTCTTGAGCTAAGAAGTTTTCCTATATATCTTTGTCTCTACAATTGTTTGAGAGAATCCAGCAGTATTGGTATTCATCTTATTCTACTCTGGGACCAGAAAAATATTTCCTGAAAGACAGATGCTATCATAGTAGGATATATGTTATCACTTACGAGTAAACTGGGAGAACAGAACTCAACCTAACTCGAAGTCATCCTTTACTGTTTCATTTTGGAAGGCAATAAATTTTTGCTTATAAACGCTATCACTAGGACTTTTGTTTTTGGGCTGATTGCCAGTCACTCAGTGGTAACAAGATTAGTAGCAAATTTTATGTTGAAAATTCTGCTGGTGGAAGGTATCCACAGCTACATTTTTTTATCCTTAGCCTTTCATCTTTGCACATCAATACCTTCATCTATGTGTGTGAAGTTCTTTCAACTTATGGCTGAGTCCAGAGAGCCATAGACTGGACAAGGAGTCTCCTATTTTCTTTGCCTCCTATTCATTTTCATGTAAGTACCTGTTCTGGCCTCCACACCTAGTCACACTGTTGGAGGTAATGTGGAGAGTGATGTCAAATGATGTCAGGATGTCCACACTCACGTGGGCTCCAGGAAGAGCTCCCCAGGAGAATTTCTTTGCCAGTGCAGCTGCCTTGAACACAAACTCTGACTCAAAAAGACAGACATCCAGGATGTGATTTTGTCTCACCATCATCCGGGTGATTTCTGTTTCCTCGTCCTACTGCAATAATCCATACCCTAAGCCACCTATCAATGCAAATAATGTGGTGGTGTTATCTCTGGCTATTACATTAGGATTTTACTTTAACCTAGAAGCAGTCCCACAGAGGGGAGACCTATTCCCCTTTCCAGCAGTCTCCAAAGTGAGAAATCCCAAGGTTGAAAATATTTACTCCACTTTCTGATGATGTTGGAGAATAATGTAGCTGTTCTCTGCACTTCTAGGAGCAAAGTTTGTAATCTATGATCATCAGCTCAATACAATTTTCGTGACTCTCTTGAGAACTTTTATTTTCCTGGGGGTGGTGACTGTACTCATTGTACATACATGCGTATTTCCTAAGGGGAAAAGTTTTGCTAAACATTTGCTGAAGATCGTTTTTTTACATTTTATTTGAGAGAGAGTGAGAGCAAGTGAGCGAGCTTGTGAGCAGGGAAGAAGGGCAGGGGGAGGGAAGAGAGGGAGCTAGAGAGAGAAGAGAGAGAGAATGTATCTTAAGCAGGCTCCATGCTGAGTGCAGAGACTGAAGCAGGGCTCCATCCATGACCCTAGGATCATGACCTGAGCTGAAATCAAGTCAGTCGCTCAACTGACTGAGCCACCAAGGCACCCCTGCTAAAGATCGTTTGTGTTTGATGGTCTCTGGAGGAAAATATATATGGGAAGAGAAAGAGCAGATACATTCTTATAGAAGGCAAATCGATTTCCGAACATCTCAAAGGCTATAACCTGAGGAAAAGACCTCAATTTATGGGACATAACACTTGGATGTATAATAGTTCTCTAATTCAAAGGTGGTTTATAAGATCTGTGTTCCCTGATATTTAATAAATGGGTGCCTAGGAGCCTGTTCTGTCATCTCTAAGGGGAATAAATCCTTTCAAGAAGATGACTATTTTCATCCACTGAAGAATAAGATTGGGAAGTAAAGTAAGATTATCATAATGACACTGGTATCAATTTAGCATTTATTGTCTTTCAGGACCTCAGATATATACATCACACATACTATTTTAACATGTTATCTCCATATTATAGATGTGGATTGTGAAGTTAGAGAAATAATTGTCCATTCTGTCAACTACCAGCACCAAGAGTAGTACAGAAACTAAATCCTTTGCTCTCATTACTGAAGATCTACTCATTTTCAAAAGTTCGTAAGAAATTTTTGAACCGAGTAATTGCTCAGAAAGGCTTCATCTGCTTTCCTCAGTCTTTACCAACTCTTACTGCTTTTGTAATCCTTCCGGAATTCCCACTCATATTTCCCTGGTATGACTCATAACCTCAGAAGAGAGTAACTTCTCTTTCTCTTACTGTACAATTCTTCAGATTATAGGCTATATGAATCTAATCTCAAAAACATCTTCAAAATGTTTTTATTATTTTATCATTCTAGGATTCTTGCTCCAGTTCTGTTCCATTGGGCAAGTCACATCAGAAGATGTCAACATTCTTTTTCATTTATCCCAGCACATTTACATCCACATAAGGTGTAAACATGATTATGCAACAAATGCAAATTACTTCCTTCAAATTGGCTTTATAAGCAGTAAGCAAAACAGGAAAATTAGGTGACCTGTTGGTTGAGATAGGTGAATCAGAGACAGAGAATTACTGTGACACGCTAGCACATTATCTTCTTGAAATTATTGGGTAATGATAATCAAAGAAGATAATATATATTTTACAATTCACTGTTAAAATTTTGAGACTTAATACCTTTATTCCTAGTAGGTGCATCTTTGGGGCATCTGGTAGGCAGAATAATGCATGCCCCACCAAGATTTCGACATCCTAGTTCCAGGAATTTAGTTGAAGATCTTGAAATGCAGAGATTATCATGGATCATTCACAGGGGCCACTATAATCACAAGAGTCCTTGTAAGAGGGAGGCAGGAGGTCAGAGAGGAAAGTACATGCTATTCTGAAAATGGAACCAAAGAATGTGGGCAGACTGGAAAATTTAACGAACAAGGAAATAAATTGTCCCCTGAAGCCTCCAGAAAGAAAACAACCCTGCAGACCCATTTTAGAGTTAGGACTTTTAGAATTACAGGATGATAAATTTGTGTTGTTTTAAGCCACTAAGTTTGTGGTAATATGTTTCAGCATGAATAATAAGGTAATATAGGAATGGTCATGCTTTATTTTCAATATGTTATAAAAAATAAATCCATTTCTAACTTCTGTGGCCACCCCAATACAAATTCAAAGAGAAATTAGTGATTTCTGGTTTTTATTTAATCATATAAACAGCTTGGAAGTCAACAGTCCTGTATTCACACAAGAAAAAAATCTTAACCCATTGAAAATAAAAAATCTTCATTATCAAAAGAGAAATAAGTTGTATTTCATTAAAATTAAAAGGTTGTGCTCTGTGAAAGACACTGTTAAAAATATGAAAAACTGGGTGGCTCAGTCGGTTAAGCATCTGACTTTGGCTCAGGTCATGATCTCACAGTTTGTGAGTTTGAGCCCCACATAGGGCTCTGGGCTGATGGCTTGGAGCCTGGAGCCTGCTGTGGATTCTGTGTCTCCCTCTCTCTCTGACCCTCTTTCGCTCATGCTCTGTCTCCCTCTCTCTCTCATAAATAAACATAAAACATTTTTTAAAAAATATGAAAAACCAAGCCAAAGACTGGAGAAAACCTTTGCACATAGAGGAAAAATGACTTGATTCCAAAATACACAAAGAACTCAAAACTCAACAAGAAAATAAACAACCCAATTTAAAAATGGACCAAAACCCTAACAGACATCTCTTCAAAGAAGATAACAGATAGCAAATAATCACATGAAAAACAGTCTATATGATGTCATCAGAGAAATGCAAATCCTGATTAGAATGACTAAAATCCAGAACATTGAGAATACCAAACACAGATTAGGATGTGGAGAAATAGGAACTTTCATTTATTGCTGGAGAGAGTGCAAGACTACACAACCACTTTGGAAGGCAGTTTATTACAAAACAAGACTACAGAACTAGACATTCTTTTACCATGTGATCTACCAAACTGCACTACTTGGTATTTACTCAAAGGATTTGAAAACTTATGTCTATGTGGAATATCCAGACATTGGAATAGTCTTCTGCACTAAAAAGAAACGAATTATCAAGCAAAGACGAGACACAAAGGAAACTTCAGTGCCTATTACTAGTGAAAGAAGCCAATATGAAAAAATCTACATACTGTATGTTTTCATCTGTAGGACACTCTCAAAAGTCAAAACCGTGGAAGCTGTTTTAAGATCAGTGGTTGCAAAGGGTTAACAGAGAGAGTGGAGCACAGATGATTTTTAGGGCGGTGAAACTTCTCTGTATGATATTATACTGGTGGATATACATAATTATACACTTGTCCAAACACACAGACTCTGTGGTCACTGTGACTGAACCCTAATGTAAATGATGCACTTTGTGCGACAATGATGTGCCAACATAGGTTTATCAATGATAACACATGTACCACCGAAGTGGGGGATGTTATGTGTGGAGGCAGAAAGTATGGAGGGTATCTCTATACCTTCCACTCAAGTTTTCTGTGAATATAAAATTGCTCTAAAAATAAAGTTCATTAAATAAAAATGGGCAAGAGATATGAAGAGACACGGCAAGGAAGCACCTGCAAAGATACTCTGTGGCATATGTCATTGGAAAATTTCATACTAAAACAAAAAGGAGATACCACCCACTGCATACCTACTAGAATGACAGTGGTCCAAACCCCTGACAACACCAAATGCTAGCAAGGATGTGGAGCAACAGGAACTTTCATTCTTTGCTGGTCGGATTGCAAAATGGTACAGCCCCTTTGGAAGATAGTCTGGTGACTTAATGCAAAACTAAGCATACTCTTGCCATTGATCCAGCAAATCAAGCTCCTTGATATTAACCTAAAGTTAAAACTTATGTCCACAAAAACCCTGCACATACATGTTTATAGCAACTTTATTCAGAATTATCAAAAATTAGAAGTTCCAAAGATGTCCTTCAGTAGGTGGATAAACAAGCTGTGATACGTCCATAAAACAAAATATTATTCAGCAATAAAAAGAAATGACCCTATGAGGCCATGAAAAAACATGGAGAAACCTCAAATGTGTATTCCTAGTGAAAGAAGCCAATCTGAAAATGCTGCATACTGTAGGATTTCAACTATATCACATTCTGGAAAAGGCAAAATTATGGAGGTATTAAGAAGATCAGTAGTTGCAGAAAAAGAAATTGAGGCATCAATCCCATTTACAGTTGCACCAAAAATAGTAAGATACCTATTAATAGACCTAACCAAAGTAGTGAAATACCCGTACTCTGAAAACTTAAAACACTGATGAAAGAAACTGGAAATGACACAAGGAAATCAAAACACATTCCATGCTCATGGATTGGAAGAACAAATATTGTTAAGATGTCTATAATACCCAAAGCAATCTACACATCTGATGCAATCCCTATCAAAATACCACCAGCATTTTGTCATGGAGCTAGAACAAACAATCCTAAAATTTGTATGGAACCACAAAAGACCCCAAATAGCCAAAGCAACCTTGAAAAAGAAAAGCAAAGGTGGAGGCATCACAATGCTGGACTTCAAGTTATATCACAAAGCTGTAGTAATTAGAAGAGGAAATCTTGGCACAATAAGAGACACATAGACCAATGGAACAGAATAAAAAAGCCAGAAAGGAACCCACAGCTATATGGTCAATTAATCTTTGATGAAGTAGGAAAGAATACCCAATGGTAAACAGTCTCTTCAACAAATGGTGTTGGGCACACTGGACAGTAACATGCAAAAGAATGAAACCGAGCCACTTTCTTACCCCATACACAAAAATAAAGTCAAAGTGGATTAAAGACCTAAATGTGAGACCTGAAACCATAAAAGTCCTAGAGGAAAACACAGACAGTAATCTCTCTGACATTGGCCATAGCAACTTCCTTCTAGATATGTTTCTTGAGGCAAAGGAAACAAAAGAAAAAATAAACTATTGGGACTTCATCAAAATAAGCTTCTGCACAGTGAAGGACATAATCAAAAGACTAAAAGGTGATATACTGAATGGGAGATATTTAGAAATAACATATCTGATAAAGGGTTAGTATCCAAAATATAAAAAGAACTTCTAAAACTCAACACCCCAAAAATATATAATCCAATTCACAAATAGGCAGGATACATACATAGACATTTTTCCAAAGATGACACACAGATGGTCAACGGGCACATGAAAAGATGCTCAACATCACTGATCACCAGGGAAATACAGATAAAAATTACCATGACCTATCACCTCACACCTGTCAGAATGGCTAAAATCAACATAAGGAACAACAGGTGTTGGTGAAGATGTGGAGAAAGGGGAACCCTCTTGCACTGTTGGTGACAACGCGAACTGGAGCAGCCACTCTGGAAAACAGTATGGAGGTCCTCAAAAAGTGAAAAATAGAACTACTCTATGACCCAGCTATTGCACTACTAGGCATTTACCCAAAGAATACAAAAATACTACTTCAAAGGGATATAAACCCTGGTGTTTATAGCAGCATTATCTACAATAGACAAATTATGGAAACAGCTCAGGTGTCTATTGACTGATGAATGGATAAAGAAGATGTGATATTTTTATACAATAGAATATTACTCAGCCATAAAAAATAATTAAATCTTGCCATTTGCAACAACATGGATGCAGCTAGAGAGTATTATGCTAAGCGAAATAAGTCAGAGAAAGACAAATACCATAGGATTTCACTCATATGTGGAATTTAAGACACAAATGAGCAAAGGGGAAAAAAAAAAGAGAAATAGAGGCAGACTAAGAAACAGACTCTTAACTATAGAGAACTGATAGTTACCAGAGAGGACGTGAGTCAGGGGATGGGTTAAATAGGTAATGGGGACTAAGGAGTGCACTTCTGATGAGCACCAGGTGTATGGAAGTGTTCAATCACTCTACTATACACCTGAAACTAATATTAAACTGTATGTTAACTGAAATTCAAATAAAAACCTAAAGATATTTAAAAAATGGTTCACCATCAGTGGTTTCCAAGGGCTTGGGGAGAGCAAGAGCAGGATGAGTTGGTAGAACATAGCGGATTTGTAGAGCAGTGAAAGTAATCTGTGATGGAGTGCCTGGCTGGCGCAGTCAGAGCGTGAGACTCTTGGTCTTGGGATTGGGAGTTTGAGCCCCATGTTGAGTGTAGAGATGACTTAAAAATATTTAAGAATATTAAATTAAAAACACTATTCTGTATGAATCTGTGATGGTGGATATATGTCATTATACATTTGTCAAAAGTCATGGAATGTACAAGACAGAGTGAACACTGATGTAAACTATGGGCTTCAGTTAATAATAATATATCAAGGGGCGCCTGGGTGGCGCAGTCGGTTAAGCGTCCGACTTCAGCCAGGTCACGATCTCGCGGTCCGTGAGTTCGAGCCCCGCGTCAGGCTCTGGGCTGATGGCTCAGAGCCTGGAGCCTGTTTCCGATTCTGTGTCTCCCTCTCTCTCTGCCCCTCCCCCGTTCATGCTCTGTCTCTCTCTGTCCCAAAAATAAATAAACGTTGAAAAAAAAAATAATAATATATCAATATTGGCCTATTGATTGTAACAAATGTACCACATGTAATGCAAGACACTATAAACAGGAGAAACAGCATGAGAAGGGATGAGGGAGTATATGGAACTCTCAACTTAGCACTCAATTTTTGTGTAACTTGAAAATGGTACTAATAATAAAGTCCATAATTTTTTTTTAAAAAAGGGCATTAATGGGGCGCCTGGGTGGCGCAGTCGGTTGAGCGTCCGACTTCAGCCAGGTCACGATCTCGCGGTCCGTGGGTTCGAGCCCTGCGTCGGGCTCTGGGCTGATGGCTCAGAGCCTGGAGCTTGTTTCCGATTCTGTGTCTCCCTCTCTCTCTGGCCCTCCCCCATTCATGCTCTGTCTCTCTCTGTCCCAAAAATAAATAAACGTTGAAAAAAAAAAATTAAAAAAGGGCATTAATGACTTATCTAATAAACAAGTAAATATCGAGTTAAGTCTGTTATTCAGTTGACAGTCCTTAATAAAGAGAACACTTTCAATAAAGAACTGAGAGTTGATGGAAGGAAGTGGGTGTGCTAAATGTGCTAAACCGGGCGATGGGCATTAAGGAGGGCACTTGTGATGGCACTGGGTGTTGTATGTGATGAATCACTAAATTCTACTCCTGAAACCAATATTATAGTATATGTTAACTCGAATTTAAATAAAAATTTGAGAAAAAAGAGAAGAACTCTTACATATTGCTAGTGAGAATCTGCCATCACTGTAGAAAACAGTTTGGCAATTTTTTTATAAACATACACTTGCCATATAGTCCAGAAATCTAATCCCAAATAAAGACATACAGATATAATTTTTTTTTTAAAAAGAGAACACTTTCAGAACTAAAGGAAATGCTTTTGCTGACAACTACAGAAAAACACACTTTGTGTAAAAGTGATCTTACAAATATTAGCGTAATGAGTATTGCTCACTCTGGTTTCACAATCCAGAGGGCTTTTGCCACCGTGAAAGGTTAAGTGATGTTGATGATTTCAAACCTATCTCCCATCTCTTGGTTTCACCCCAAACCATCTTAAGATGGATTGATTCAAACACTAAAAATATAGGTAGGAAAATTTATCCAAGAGTCTCTACAGGTGAGCCAATCTTGAAATACTGGCAATTATCATAAGCCAGAAGTAAATGTAACACTAAATCAGTGCTCAAAACCTTAGCTTCCAGGACCATTGAAGCATTTTCTAACGGACTTCATTGACTTTATCCTATCATAACCTGAAATGTGTCTTAAAATTGTTTATGTAATTCTAGTTGAGTTAAAGATTTCCACAACTTTTCATCATTTACTTGGATATGATTTCAAACAGAATTTACAGTTTCTTCATCATTTACTTCACTATCCTCATTATCTTTATTAAAATTATGTTCCTGTGAAGGCAGACCAATCAACTCTCATTATGGTGGTATAATCCATCAAGACTGCTTTTTGTACAGTTATCAACCGAAGCATTTAATATATTGTGGAAAAATATAAAATTTTATTGATTTTAAAACGTACAGCTCAGTGGCCTTATTCACACTGTATGCCATCACCATCACCACCTTCCATCTCCAGAACTCTCTCATCCCAGAGGGAAAGTCTGTCCCCATTAAATAATAACTCCCTATTCCTCCCTCCCCTAATCCCTTATAACCACTGTTGTGTTTCTGCTTCCATGACTTTGACTCTTCTACATATCTTCTTGCTATCAGCTTGCCGAGTGCTTGCCAATATTGTTGAATTTTTCAGAAAACCGATTCTGGGTTTCATTGGTATTTTTTCCTCCTTTTATTGAGGGGTTTTCTATTCTCTAGTTCCTTTGCCTGTGCCCTAATCTTCATTAGTTTCTTCCTTCTGCTGATTTGGGATTTGGTTTTTCTTCTCTTTCTGGTCCTTGAGGCATAAAGTGGGGGTTGCTGATTTGCGACCTTTATTCTATTTTAATGTAGGAGTTTATGCTGTAAGCCACACTTTTAGCACTGCTTTTGCAACATTCCATTTGGGGTCTGTTGTGTGTTTCATTTATTTATTTTTTTTTTTTCATTTCTCCCCAGCTAGCTTCTAACTTCTGCTCCTGAACCCCTTGGTGAATTTTTCACTTCAGTTCTCGTATTCTTCAGCTCCAGAGTTTCCGTTTGGCTCTTTTCCACAGTTTTTATCTCTTGATGATATTTTCATTTTTCTCATGCATCATTTTCCTTGGTTTGTTGTTTATTTGTGTTCTCTTTGAGACTATTGAGCATCTATCTTTAAAATAATTATATTGAATTCTTTGTCCGGTAATTCACAAATCTGCATTTCTTCAGTGGTAGTTTCGGGAGATGAATTTTGTTCCTTTGGCTCATGTTTTCCCAGTTTCTTGGCATATCTTGTGAATTTGAGTTGAAATGTGGGCTTTTGGAAAAACAGCTATTTCTCCCAGTCTTTACTGGCTTCATGACGGGGAAGACCTTCAGCAATCTGCCCTGTTAGAGATTCTGCGGACCTTTTCAAGCTTTAATGGGGACGTAGTTTCTCTGAACTGGTGCGTGGATTTTCTCAGTTAAGAGGTTTGCCTGCTTCTTCTCTGGAGCCTGTAAACACTTGCTCCCCCTGGTGTTTGTCTGAGATGCTACAATCTCCCTACAGCTCTGTAAGTTAGTGTTTGTTTGTTTGTTTCTCAGGGGCCCCAAGATGGCCCCCAGACTGCCATTCCCAGCAGGGCTCTAAATCACACCAGATGGAAAACATTCCTCGGCCATCTCTGAAAGCCAGAATGTAATACCCATGGTCCACTCCTCTCCTTTCATCCAAAGAGAAAGTGGAGTTAGGAAGGAATCCTCTGATCATGCCACACGGGGCCAGGGATGGGGAGTGACTAGAACAGGAAAAAGATCATAACCTTGCCTGATCACTTTTCTGTAACTCTTCTTGACTTTGTGCTTCTCCAGGTGCTGCAGCCTCTCTACTGGTTTCTCATAATGGCTATTTGATCTATATATTATTGTCTCCTCGGAGGAATGGAGGAAACTCAGGGATTTCTATTCTGCTACCTGGCTAATTTAACTCTTTTGATAATTCTCACCATCAAATCATGAATCTTCTTGGGGAAATTTCTTGAGTATTAATACACCAGCAATCATATCTCTTGAGAAGACAAATTCCCTGCTGAGAAATTCTACCATTCTTCATATTGCCCTTGTTTTCTGCAATGCTCTGTTAAAAGCAGCCTTCATCTGAGCATTCCTTAGACTGTAGATGAGAGGGTTCAGCAATGGGTTGAAGAGTGGTGAAACAGGGTAAGGATTTTCTGCTGCTCCTCACGTTGACTATTGTCTGGGACCAAGTCAACCATCAGGGCTATGCCAAAGTAGACTCCAACCACACAGAAGTGTGAGGAGCAGGTGGAAAAGGCTTTTCTGCGCCCCTCCTTTGTCTGGATCTTCAGGATGGCCCAGAGGATGCACACGTAGCAGATCAACACCGGGGAGAGGGGCCCAACTAAGATAAACACACCACCAGCAAAGACAAAAACTTCATTGATCCAAGTATCACCACAGGCCACTTTGAGGACAGATAGGATTTCCCAGAAGAAGTGGTTCACCTCCTGGGGCCCAGAGAAAGTCAACCTTAGAGAGAGAATTACATGTACTAGGGCTAGGGAAAATCCACATGCCCAGATAGCGATGACCAGGAGCATGCACACTGTCCAGTTCATGATGACAGTGTACTGGGGCAGATGGCAGATTGCCACGAACCCGTCATAGGCCATCACTACCAAAATCAGGCACTCTTCACCAGCACAAGTCACAAACAAAACTATCTGCATAGCTCACGAGACAAAGGAGATAGTTTTTTTGTGCTTCACTAGGTTTTCCAGCATATTGGGCGAACTGATGGAAGCATAGCATATGTCAATGATAGCCAGATGAGAAAGGAAGAAATACATGGGGGAATGCAGTCTGAGGTCCAGCCAAATGAGTCCCAAGATCACGCCATTTGCCAGCAGGTTGAAGATATATAACAGGGAGAAGACACAGGAGAGGAGCACTTCAGTGTCTTTACTGAGCTGGAATCCCACCAGGATGATTTCTGGTCCACGATTGGTTGCCACCCCCCCCCCCATTCCTTGATGAAAGTTTATCAAGGACTGAAGTGTGATAGAAAGGTCAACGCTGGATATGAATGAAAATTGAAGTTATTTACTCAGAGGAAAGGAAAGTTATGAACTCAGAGGAAGCTTTTATGCCTGTCCCTACTTGACTTTTTCTTGTCCAATGTTTTAGTTTAAAATTTTTATTCAGATAAGTATCCAAAAATTAAAACAATATGATTATATATAGTTTACCAAATTGTTTTAAAGTTTGCTTCATCAATTCTTTTTTTTTTTTTTTTTTTCCTATGTACACATTTTCCCCCTTGGCCACGTAAGAGTAAAATGTAGGCGTAATGCCAATTTGTCCCTTCGTTTTTTTTCTAAGACAAGGATATTCATATTCAGGATAAGTAACCAAAATCAGGAGATGTAACATTAGCATGATTCTCTATTCTAGATACAGCATTTTCTTCCCCTCTGGTCCAAGATGCAATCTTGCACACATTGCATCTCCTCTAATATGAAATAATCACTCAGTCTTTCCCTTGAAATTGATATTTTTGAAGCATACACACCAGTTGTTTTTTTATGTCTCTCAACTTGGGTTTTCCATTTATTGCCCCTTTTTAGTTCAAAATATAAATTTCTAATAGGATATAAAAAGTGTCCTTCTTAATGGCTTCCATTAATATACAGGTAATGTTAATTTGTCCCAATACTGGTGGTACAACGTGGATCTTGGTTAAGGTGGAGTCTTCAAATTATCTCCAGCATAAAATTATTACTCCACAATTTAAAGCACTTTCTCACTTCTGGCTTCCTAAATTGTTCTAGCCTCAAGTTGTTTATTTCCCACTTCAGCCTGAAATAAGTTATTTCACTAAAAAGATCTAGTTCCTTTCAGTGAAGAATCTTATTTTCCAAAAAAAATCTGATTTTATTGGATCTTTAACAATATTTTTATCATGATTATTGCCAAATTTCTAATATCCTCGTTTAATTAGTAGAGCATATAATTTGACATGCAAACTGTTAAGGGGATGATAAATTCTTAAACTTACTTGTTTAATCCTAATACATCTTTACAGACTTCCTTTGGAGGGCCAAATCTATTTTACTAAATTAACATTAAGATTAAAGAAAATGATCTTGATATGATACAGTGGTTTATTTTGGGCAAAAGGATACTTCTAGTCTTATTTAAAATTTTTTGTTTTTCTTTATATTTAGACAATCATAGATTCTTGGGAATTTCAGATTCACAGATTAGTTTCAACAGCCTGATACAATCTGTGAATGAAGACACACCTCATATGAAATTTTGACAAGTTTTTCAAAGTGTCTTAGGAAAACATGAAATTTAATGAAAGACTAAAGAGATAATACTGGGAAACATGGCCAAAAGTGATCATTGTTAATAATTTGCATATAGTGTTTCATTACTTACTGTACATAGAATTTCATATATAATTAAAAATTAAACAGTGTTATTTCTTTTAGAATCAGTTCATGTAAATTCCCCATGACAAAATACTTTTCTGGAGCATATGTTGCCAGCTGCATACTATTTTATCTTTTAACTGATTTAATATATTACCTTCTACTATATTGCATGCAATAGAAATGATGGCCCATGCTGACTCCATTTCATACATAAATTTTTTGTACCTTTTGTTATTTTCCCATAATAGATTCATAGACACGAAAGTTCTCAGTCAAATCTATCTCTGTCATCATCTTTCTGTCTAAAAAGCAAACAAGCAGGAGAAAAGAAATCCAGACATATTATCATCAGAAGAAATCACTTGGGAGGAAAGAATCTCTAACTGAATTATCATGACTAATCTCAAACTCACCTTTCCTATGAAAGGGCCCCCACTTCAGCTTTTCAGCTTCTATTATGCTGACTCTCAAGTTTTTATACAATTTGGTCCAACCTGGTGTAAAATGTACTTCCTCTGGTTCGTTCTTAGGTCACCTTCATATTAAATACCAACAAGGAGTAAGACTAGTTACTGGAAAGTGAGATTTTATGAAGGTTAAGTATAATCTGATGACAATGTATGTAACCTCTGGTGTACTGGGTTAAATCTGTCTTTCTTAGTTGATTACAGCTGAGGGCTGTCTATCCTCCAATTTCAGGGAGCTGATTACAATGGACACCTGTCTCTTACTGCCGAAATAATTCCATGTGGAAGTAATTATCCTAACACCAACTATTCATCATTTCCTTCCTAGACATCTTTTTACATTTTAACACCAAAAGACACACATTTCTTTGTTTCCATCTATTGGCTTTTCTTAATTCCAGTTTGTGGCCCAACAGGTACTCCTGTTTCCTAGATGAATGACAACATGGAATGAGTTATTATTTGAGGCCAATATCACCCATTACACAGAAATGTCTTTACCTTTACAGTCATTCAAGTTAAAAAATATTTAATGTGAGGGTCGCTTGGAAGATGGCAGCGTAGGAGGACACTGGGCTCACCTCGTCCTGCTGATCGCTTAGATTCCACCCACATCTGCCTAAATAACTCAGAAAACTGCCAGAAGACTAGCAGAATGGACTCTCCAGAGTCAAGTGTAGACAAGAGGCCCACAGAAGAGGGTAGGAAGGGCAGAGAGGCAGTGCATGCTACACAGACTGGCGGGAGGGAGCCAGGGCGGTGGAGGGTCAGCCAGCCCACCCGGCAAGGCAGAGCCCCCGAGTCTGGGTTGCAAAAGTGGAGGGGCCAGACGGAGGGTGTTCTGACATCCAGTGGGACTTAACATCTGGAATGTTATAAGTCAACAGTTCTGCTCAGACAGCAGGAGGGTGAGAGGACACCAGGAGGGAGAGATGTTAAGCCCTGGAAGACAGAGCTCAGCTCAGTGGGGAACAAAGGCTCTGGGAAGCACCATCTCCCTCGCCCATCTCCCAGCCGAAATCCCAAAGGGAACCAGTTCCCGTCACTGAACTTGCTTGCACCGCGCAAACACCCAATGCTGTGCTTCTGTGGATCCATCCCTCCGACAGGTCTGCCTCCCTCCCGGTGCCGCAGAGCCCCTCCCAAAGCCAGACCACTGAAGGCAAAGAGAGCTGAGTCTGCCCCTCCTGCCCCTGTGCACCTTGCGGATCCACCCCAGCTAATATGCCAGATCCCATAGAAGCAGCACCACAAGCCTGGCAGGGTGCAAGTAGCCCAGATGGGGCCACACCACTCCACAGTGATTCCTGCCCCTGGGAGAGGGGAAGATAAGGTACACACCAGTCTGACTGTGGCCCCAGTGGTGGGCTTGGGGCAGACATCGGGTCTGACTGAGGCCCTGACCACCAACACAAGTTGCTCCACACAGCACAAGGGAAAAGCTCTGCAGTTCCATGCCACTCCAGGGACTATCCAAAATGACGAAACAGAAGAATTCTCAAAAGAAACCCCAGGAAGTAGCAACAACTAACAAATTGATCAAAAACGATTTAAGCAATGTAATGGAACATGAGTTTAAAATAATAGTCATAAAATTAATCACTGGGCTTGAAAAAAGTATAGAGGACAGCAGATAATCTACTGCTACAGAGATCAAGGGACTAAGAAACAGTCAGGAAGAGCTAAAAATGCTATAAATGAGGTGCAAAATAAAATGGAGGCGACCACAGCTCAGATTGAAGAGGCAGAGGAGAGAATAGGTGAATTAGAAGATAAAATTATGGAAAAGAGGAAGCTGAGAAAAAGAGAGATAAAAAAATCCAGGAGTATGAGGGGAGACTTAGAGAACTAAGTGATGCGATGAAATGCAATAATATCCATAGAATAGGGATTCCAGAGGAGGAAGAGAGAGAGAAAGGGGCTGAAGGTGTACTTGAAGAAATCATAGCTGAGAACTTCCCTGATCTGGGGAAGGAAAAAGGCATTGAAATCCAACAGGCACAGAGAACTCCCTTCAGACATAACTTGAATCAATCTTCTGCATGACATATCATAGTGAAACTGGAAAAATACAAGGATAAAGAGAAAATTCTGAAAGCAGCTAGGGATAAACATGCTCTAACATATAAAGAGAGACCCATAAGACTAATGGCAGACCTATCCACTGAAACTTGGCAGGCCAGAAAGGAATGGCAGGAAATCTTCAATGTGATGAACAGGAAAAAATAAGCAGCCAAGAATCCTCTGTCCAGCAAGTCTGTCATTCGGAATAGAAGGAGAGATAAAGGTCTTCCCAAACAAACAAAAACTGAAGGAATTCATCACCACTAAACCAGCCCTACAAGAGATCCTAAGGGGGATACTGTGAAACAAAGTACCAGAGACATCACTACAAGCATGAAACCTACAGACATCACAATGATTCTAAACACATATCTCTATAACAACACTGAATGCAAATGGACTAAATGCGCCAAGTGAAAGACATATGGTATCAGAATGGATAAAAAAACAAGACCAATCTATTTGCTGTCTACAAGAGACTCACTTTAGACCTGAGGACACCTTCAGATTGAAAGTGAGGGGATGGAGAACTATTTATCATGCTACTGGAAGTCAAAAGAGAGCTGGAGTAGCCATACTTATATCAGACAAACTAGACTTTAAATTAAAGGCTGTAACAATGGATGAAGAAGGGCATTATATAATAATTACAGGGTCTATCCATCAGGAAGAGCTAATAATTATAAATGTCTAAGCGCTGAATACAGGAGCCCCCAAATATATAAAACAATTACTCACAAACATAAGGAACCTTATTGATAAGAATGTGGTAATTGCAGGGGACTTTAATACTCCATTTACAACAATGGATAGACCATCTAGGTGGTCTAGATGTCAATAAAGAAACAAGGGCCCTGAATGATACATTGGATCAGATGGACTTGACATATTTAGAACTCTGCATCCCAAAGCAACAGAATATACTTTCTTCACGAGTCCACATGGAACATTCTCCAAGATAGATCACATACTGGGTTACAAAACAGCCCTTCATAAGTATAAAAGAATTGAGATCATACCATGCACACTTTCAGACCACAATGCTATGAAACTTGAAATCAACCACAGGAAAAAGTCTGGAAAACCTCCAAAAACATGGAGGTTAAAGAACACCCTACTAAAGAATGAATGGGTCAACCAGGCAATTAGAGAAGAAACTAAAAAATATATAGAAACAAATCAAAATGAAAATACAACAATCCAAATACTTTGGGATGCAGCGAAGGCAGTCCTGAGAGGAAAATACTTTGTAGTCCAGGCCTATCTCAAGAAACAAGAAAAATCCCAAATACAAAATCTAACAGCACACCTAAAGGAAATAGAAGCAGAGCAGCAAAGACACCCCAAACCCAGCAGAAGAAGAGAAATAACAAAGGTCAGAGCAGAAATAAACAATATAGAATCTAAAAAAACTGTAGAGCAGATCAATGAAACCAAGAGTTGGTTTTTTGAAAAAATGAACAAAATTGATAAACTTCTAGCCAGGCTTCTCAAAAAGAAAAGGGAGATGAC
This sequence comes from Puma concolor, assembly GCF_028749965.1. Taxonomy (NCBI): domain Eukaryota; kingdom Metazoa; phylum Chordata; class Mammalia; order Carnivora; family Felidae; genus Puma; species Puma concolor. The sequence continues at coordinate 11,868,520 of NC_141668.1, forward strand.
CCAAATAGATAAAATCATGAATGAAAATGGAATTATTACAACCAATCTCTCAGAAATACAAGCAATTATCAGGGAATACTATGAAAAATTATATGCCAATAAACTGGACAACCTGGAAGAAATGGACAAATTCATAAGCACCCACACACTTCCAAAACTCAATCAGGAAGAAATAGAAAACTTGAACAGACCCATAACCAGTGAAGAAATTGAATCAGTTATCAAAAATCTCCCAACAAATAAGAGTCCCAGGCTTCCCAGGGGAATTCTACCAGACATTTAAAGCAGAGATAATACCTATCCTTCTCAAGCTGTTCCAAAAAGTAGAAAGGGAAGGAAAACTTCCAGACTCATTCTAGGAAGCCAGCATTACTTTGATTCCTAAACCAGACAGAGACCCAGTAAAAAAAGAGAACTACAGGACAATATCCCTGATGAATATGGATGCAAAAATTCTCAATAAGATACTAGCAAATTGAATTCAACAGCATATAAAAAGAATTATTCACCATGATCAAGTGGGATTCATTCCTGGGCTGCAGGGCTGGTTCAACATTTGCAAATCAATCAATGTGATACATCACATTAATAAAAGAAAAGAGAAGAACCATATGATCCTGTCAATTGATGCAGAAAAAGCATTTGACAAAATTCACCATCCGTTCTTAATAAAAACCCTCAAGAAAGTCGGGGTAGAAGGAACATACTTAAACATCACAAAAGCCATTTATGAAGATCCCACAGCTAATATCATCCTCAATGGGGAAAAACTGAGAGCTTTCTCCCTGAGATCAGGAACACGACAGGGATGTCCACTCTGACCGCTGTTGTTTAACATAGTGTTGGAAGTGCTAGCATCAGCAATCAGACAACAAAAGGAAATCAAAGGCATCAAAATTGGCAAAGATGAAGTCAAGCTTTCACTTTTTGCAGATGACATCATATTATACCTGGAAAACCCAATAGACTCCACCAAAAGTCTGCTAGAACTGATACATGAATTCAGCAAATTCACAGGATACAAAATCAATGTACAGAAATCAGTTGCATTTTTATACGCCAATAATGAAGCAAAAGAAAGAGAAATAAAGAAACTGATCCCATTCACAATTGCACCAAGAAGCATAAAATACTTAGGAACAAACCTAACCAAAGATGTAAAAGATCTGTATGCTGAGAACTATAGAGAGCTTATGAAGGAAATTGAAGAAGATACAAAGAAATGGAAAAACATTCCATGCTCATGGATTGGAAGAATAAATAGTTAAAATGTCAATACTACCCAAAGCTATCTACACATTCAATGCAATCCCAATGAAAATTGCACCAACATTCTTCTCGAAGCTAGAACAAGCAATCCTAAAATATTTATGGAACCACAAAAGACCCCAAATAGCCAAAGTAATTTTGAAGAAGACCAAAGTGGGAGGCATCACAATCCTAGACTTTAGCCTCTACTACAAAGCTGTAACCATCAAGACACCATGGTATTGGCAAAAAAAAAAAAAAAAAACACACAAAAAACAAAACAAAACAAAAAAACAACAACAAAAAACAGACACATAGACCAATGGAATAGAATAGAAACCCCAGAGTTAGACCCACAAAAGTATGGCCAACTAATCTTTGACAAAGCAGGAAAGAACATCCAATGAAAAAAAGACAGTCTCTTTAGCAAATGGTGCTGGGAGAACTGGATAGCAACATGCAGAAGGATGAAACTAGACCACTTTCTCACACCATTCACAAAAATAAACTCAAAATGTATGAAGGACCTGAATGTGAGACAGGAAACCATCAAAACCCTAGAGGAGAAAGCAGGAAAAAAACCTCTCTGACCTCAGCCACAGCAATTTCTTACTTGACACATCCCCAAAGGCAAAGGAATTAATAGCAAAAATGAACTATTGGGACCTCATGAAGATAAAAAGCTTCTGCATTGCAAAGGAAATAATCAACAAAACTAAAAGGCAACCAGTGGAATGGGAAAAGATATTTGCAAATGACATATCGGACAAAGGGCTAGTATCCAAAACCTATAAAGAGGTCACCAAATTCCACACCTGAAAAACAAATAATCCAGTGTAGAAATGGGCAGAAAACATGAATAGACACTTCTCTAAAGACATCCAGATGGCCAACAGGCACATGAAAAGATGCTCAACGTCACTCCTCATCAGGGAAATACAAATCAAAACCACACTCAGATATCATCTCACACCAGTCAGAATGGCTAAAATGAACAAATCAGTAAACTATAGATGCTGGAGAGGATGTGGAGAAACGGGAACCCTCTTGCACTGTTGGTGGGAATGTAAACTGGTGCAGCCACTCTGAAAAACAGTGTGGAGGTTCCTCAAAAACTTAAAAATAGATCTACCCTATGACCCAGCAATAGCACTGCTAGGAATTTCCCCAAGGGATACAGGAGTGCTGATGCATAGGGGCACATGTACCCCAATGTTTTTAGCAGAACTTTCAACAATAGCCAAATTATGGAAAGAGCCTAAATGTCCATCAACTGATGAATGGATAAAGAAATTGTGGTTTATATACACAATGGAATACTACATGGCAATGAGAAAGAATGAATATGGCCTTTTTGTAGCAACGTGGATGGAACTGGAGAGTGTGATGCTAAGTGAAATAAGCCATACAGAGAAAGACAGATACCATATGTTTTCACTCTTATGTGTATCCTGAGAAACTTAACAGAAGACCATGGGGGAGGGGAAGGAAAGAAAAAGTTAGAGAGGGAGGGAGCCAAAACATAAGAGACTCTTAAAAACTGAGAATAAACTGAGGGTTGATGGGGGGTGGGAGGGAGGGGAGGGTGGGTGATGGGTATTGAGGAGGGCACCTGTTGGGATGAGCACTGGGTGTTGTATGGAAACCAGTTTGACAATAAATTTCATATTAAAAATAAATAAAATATGTACTTAAAAATGAAAGAAAAAGAAAAAAATATTTAATGTAATCAACACCACACATCTTTGATGTTGCATAACTGTGATAAGACTTTTACCATACATGGCCACAGTGTATTTTCTATAAAACATATTTCCAGATAATGGGAGATAAATCTCTTGAGGGATGATGGATAGAGTTTTAATTCCTATTTTTTGACTTTCTTTTATGCTTATAGAATTAATAACAAAAATATTCTGGAAATTATTCTATATATAATTACTATTATATATCTCTGGGGAATGCCTTTTATAATAGCTGGTATAATTCTTGAAACAGACATTCAAATATTTGTTAAATGGAAGAAAGAATTCATATACATGCACACACATCAGGTCGCATATTGACATTACACTGTTCTACATAGATTTGTAAATATCTCAAAGATCATAGACCTCAAAAAGATACCAAAAATTACAGTATCCAAACTCTCAAAATTCTTCTAGTTTTATGAATTCATGCTTTACTAATTTGTCTATCTCTATATAAGACAAAGCATCTTCTATCTACTGAGCAAGACATGAATTCCACTTTACTAGAAAGTTCAAAATTAGAATTTAATCATTTGAAAACTGCTCTTACAAAAAATGCCATGAATGATCCATGTAATTTTAATGCAGTGTTTCTATAGGGTACATCGCAATAATCTTTGAAGGTGTAGACAATAGTGTATCTGCAGAGACTATGGCAATGCCAAAGTGAGTTAATGTCTTGCACCTATTTGAAGTGATGCTTAGAACCAAGTTTCAGGCAAATAGCTTTATTGAAAGATTTACAGAAAATAAAATAACCTAAGAAAGAAACACAAAGACACATGTGACAGTATTTTGAGCCTTTGAAAAAACATCAGCCTACAGGAGGCCTCAAGTATGAAGATACTTTTAAAAATAGTGAAGATATAGTAAATCTTTTAAGTAATGCAGCAGTAAAATAGAGAAGATTTAAAGATAGCCTAAATGCAATCTCCCCTCCCAATAGAGAATAAGTTAACAGCAGCTCAGAAAAGGAAGGTCCTGGTGGTCAGTATGAGCAATTCTCCCTCTGCCTGGGCATTCCTGCAACTGAGTTAGGGAACTTTACGCTATTTCTCCCACTTTAGCTGAAGGTATTGGCACTTACTCTATCCCATTTTGCGGTAGGATAAATACTTGTATCCAGCATAGTAATTTCTGAGCCTAATAATTATTAACATTGAGTGATAGCTTGAGAATATTACAATAAGAAATAACTATGTGGCAAGCTCACGTCTTACGCTGTTTTGGTGAGAAGACTTTCTGCAACTGTTACTAGAATTTTGCTTTCTAGCAACAAAGCTACTCTGTCAATATCTTCTCCAGTATCAGTTAGTAGAAGGTCCTTTTATTCTTTTGGCTCCATCAAAGCCTTATCCAGGGGAGATCCCTGCACGTGAAGCCTCTCCTACTTCCAGATCTCTTCTTAAACAATAGAGTTAGCCTAATGTGGAGCCCACCATTCAACCACACTGGGAAGTGAAGAAGAAGCTACTGAGGGACTACACGGCCCCTGTCACAACTCAGTGGGCAGAAGTTCCTGGAGCTGGGTGGGGGTGGAAACTGGTCATCTAGTGCACCTGTCTGCCAGGTAACTTTGAGTTAGGAGGGACTCAGGATATTTCACTGAGGAATATCATTCCTTTCCACGTAGCCAGGCTTCCACCTTGTCCTACTTCAACTACCGTCCTAAAAACCATCCCACAGTGCCAATAAATCTCTCCAGTACGCAGATACAAGCACTGGATATTCCTCAGGAATCTACTTTCACCAAAAGAAGACCCTTCAGAGGTAAGTTACATAAGATGCTGTAGAAGGCTGCAGAGGAGAAATCTCAGACTCACGAGACCTTCATTACAATTGCTGATGGCTTTGCAATAGAATGTGAAGTTCTAATTAAACCTCTAGGAATAAAGGTTTTATTTAAATCGGCAAAGGACTCAAATTCCCAGAAGGACCATGAGACATCATATGTCTCTAGTTCTCCCTAAAGAGAAGGGGGAAAATTCCCTGAAACTTCTGTCTCTGGAGGAGAGCAAAGATTTTTATCTAGTTGACCTTGGAGGAAATTTCTAGAAAGAGGCAGGGTGCGTCCTAGCATCACACTGTTTATGCTCACAGACTTTGAATATCTCACAAGTAAAGAAAAAACCTGAGGGAGATATCACAAATTACAATATTTAAGCCTCCAAAAGGACTATAGCTTTATAAACTCAGGCTTCTCTTCAGACCCCATGAAGGCCCATGGGCAGCCGGGATTTTGATTGTTGAGAGGTAGTTTCCATGAATTTGTCAGGGCAAACCTGAGAAGGAATTAATTATTGAGCCCTTATTCTGTTTCTGACAATGTGCCAAATGCTTTACATGGCATATATATATTTAATCTAATCATTTTACAGCCAAGGCGACTGAAGTTTAAATAAACTAAGTCGGCAGTTCCCTAATTGTTAGTCCAGGGACCCCGAGACCCTGTGAAATTGTCCATGAGATCAAAATAATTTTTATAATAATTTAAGATATTATTCTTTTTCTACTCTCATTCACTCACGAGGGTGGAATGCAGTTTTTCAAAGGCTACATGACATTTTCTACTTTAAGATTGGCTATAGAAGCAAATACAAAAATCTAGCTGTCCTTGACAAACATTAAAGAATTTTACAAAAAAGAAAAAAATAAGTAAAACTATGTCCTCTTTTCACTCTTGGTTTGTTTTAAATATAAATTATCATAGGATGAAATTATCTTTTAAGTCACTTAAATGCTTTCAAATTGTTTTAACTCCTATTATGACAAATGCCAACAAATACCCATATAAGTAAAATCTCTTTGGGTCCTCAAGGATATTTACAATTGTAAAGGTATCTTGAAAGCAGACAATTAAAAGGACCATCGCAGTAAAGAACTGTCGTCTATCAGCCCAGGCCCAGAGCTGCACTCAAATGACTTCTGTTAGATTCCAAAGCATGTGAGTTTTTTTATTGCTGCCCTAACAAATTACCACAAGTGTAGCAGCTTAAAACAACTCTATCTCACAGTTTCCCTGAGTTGGAAGTGCTGGTACAGGATTCTCTGCACACGTCTCACGGACTTCACAGATGGGGGTTGCCTTCGTTTGCAATCTTCACGTGAAATCCAACTCCACTGATGGAGAATGGACCCAATAGTAGAAGAGGCTTCATCATGGCTTCTGTCATGGTTTCCTTCCTATTCCTAGATTGTGGAGTTTTCTCTTTTTCTCATCATTAAAGGATATTGAACCTTGTCAAATGAGTTTTCTCCATCACTTAGATAATCATGTGTTTTTTTTTTCCCTTTGTTCTACAAATATGGTGTATTGCATTGATTGATTTTTGTACTGGGAATAAGGCTGCTTACCAGGAATACCCCCTCACCCCCAAACATACTGTATGATGTTTTTAAGATGCTCCTGGGTCCAGATTATGATTATTGATAATTTTTCCTATTTATATAGAGATGCAGGTTTCTTTTTTTTTTTTTTTACTGTCTTTGTCTGACTTTTGTAACGGTAATAGTGGCCTCATGGAATAACTTAGAAGTGCTCCCTTCCTCTTCAATATTTGGAAGGGCTTATGAAAGATGGTTATTTTTTTGTTTGTTTAAACGGTAGTAAAATCTACCAATGAAATTATCTGGTCTGGACTTTCACTGGGAGGTTTTTAAATACTGATTCAATCTCCTTACTAGTTATGGATTTACTCTGATTTCCTATTTCTTCAAATCTTCATGGGTTGTATGTTTTTAGGAATTTTTCTATTTCATCAGATTGTACAATTTTCATGATCCTCTCTTATATTCCTTTTTATTTCTATAAAATCAGTAATTTCCCCTTATTCATTTCTTTTATTTTTATGTTTATTTTTGAGAGAGACAGAGAGACAGAGAGACAGAGCATGAGCAGGGGAGGGACAGAGAGAGAGGGAGACACAGAATCCGAAGAAGGCTCCAGGCTCTGAGCTGTCAGCACAGAGCCCAATGCGGGGCTCAAACTTGCAGACCACGAGATCATGACCTGAGCTGAAGTCGGATGCTTAACTGACTGAGCCACCCAGGCACTCCTCCCCACACTCATTTATGATTTTAATACTTTCAATTTTTTTCATTAACCTATCCAAAGTTTTATCAATTTTGTTGATCCTTTCTAAGAACTAACTTCTAATTTCATTCATTTTCTCTATTTTTTCCCCTATTTTCTGCTTCCTTTATCTTTTTATTCTTTTTTCTTCCTTTATCCTTTTTATTCTTTCTTCTGGCTTTGGCTTTAGTTTGCTCTTCCTTCTCTAGTTCCTCAACAGATAATATGAGGTTATATTAGAGATATTTTTTCTTTTTTAATATGTTTATGGCTATAAATTTCCTTTGTAGCACCACTCTCTATGTAGCCCATAAATTTTGATATACTCTGTTTTCGTTTTCAGTAGTTTCAAGGTATATTTTAACTTCTGTTGTGTTTTCTTCTTTGAGCCAATTTGTTGTTAAAGGGTGTGGTCTCTAATTTACACTTATTTATGATTTTTTTTGTTTTTCCTATTATTATTCGTTTCTAGTTTTATTCTATTGCAATCAGGAAAGATGCTTTGCATAATATCAATCCTTTAAATTTATTACAACTTGTTTTTGCTCTACAAAAATTTATATATGAATATTCATAAGATGATTATAATAACTTTTTTCCTAGCTTCTAAGGGAAAAAAATTCTATCTTAGCTTGTTAGAGAAGATTGAAACAAGGGCTTATCTTTTTGCTTCACAATACAATCCATGTAACCACACAAATAGTTATCGTAGGAACGTCTATAATTAGTTTTTTAAACGTATGATTTAGGGAAACCTGGGTGTCTCCGTTAGTTAAGTGTCCAACTTGGTTGGTGAGGTGTCTCTTGATTTCAGCTCGGGTCATGATTTCACAGTTCATGAGACTGAGGCCCGTCTTGAGCCCCATGTTATGCTCTGTGCTGGGCATGGAGCCTGCTTGAGATTCTTTCTCTCCCTCTCTCTGCCCCTCCCCCACTATCATGCACACATGTGTGCTCTTTCTCAAAATAAATAAATAAACATTAAAAAATGTATTATGTAATTTACCTATTCCTCGAAAAATAAAGTTTTGGGGATGCTTATTTGACAAAAATAATCTGGGCTATGTCTCTTTATTTTTTTTTTTTAATTTTTTTTTTCAACATTTATTTATTTTTTGGGACAGAGAGAGACAGAGCATGAACGGGGGATGGGCAGAGAGAGAGGGAGACACAGAATCGGAAACAGGCTCCAGGCTCTGAGCCATCAGCCCAGAGCCCGACGCGGGGCTCGAAATCACGGACCGCGAGATCGTGACCTGGCTGAAGTCCGACGCTTAACTGACTGCGCCACCCAGGCGCCCCTGGGCTATGTCTCTTTATAAAATCAGTTTTTAAAAATTAAAAAAAAAAAAATGAGAGTCATAAGCACATTCCCCAAATTTTGTGCTCAATACAGATTTAAAAATCTGTGAACATCAGTTTAACATTTTTTAGTTATTATATGAAATGGTATAAATGAGAATTTTTTTAATAGTAATGCAATATATTCTGACAACCAAATATTTTAGTGCTAGAATCCACAGAATCCTACATATAGCTTTTATATTCATAAACATAAAAATCACCATGTCAAGTTTCTATCCATGTTCAAAATTACCTATCATCTGTGAACATCTTTTCCCATTATGAATTAAATAAATCTAAATATTGATTCTACTTAAAATACATGTATCTTAGTTTGAGTTCCTCCAGAAGACACTTCCTCCAGAAGTGGTTTTTAGAAGATAATCCTCTACAAGTAGAGGTGGAAGAAAGGGGGAGAACCAAGTAAAGCCTGCCTATGAAGGGTAGGTGATCAAACCGGCTAAAATTGTAGTAATTGGAGCTTGAACCTAATGGAAAAATCCTGGAGCCAGTGTAGCATATGCTTCTCAGTGTTAAGCTATCTGGAGGTCAAGGAAAGTGAAGTTTCCTTGAAGCTGAGCTGATCGACTAAGTAGAATCAGCTATTGGTTGACGGTCTTAGGGTGGATGGACCAAGCATTAGGCTCCCTCTCCCTGCCCAATGAGCTAGAAAGTGCCTCTTGGGGCCAGGGAAAGTGATCAGACAAAGAAATTCACATGCTGGCCTGTAAGGCCAGGCTTGTGTGCTCTGAAATAGAATAAAAACGTGTTACAGACAGGGTACCCCCAGCACCAGCTACAAAATCCATGCAAAAATTGTGTGATCAACATGCACCCCAATGTTTATAGCAGCACTATCAACAATGACCAAAGTAGGGAAAGAGCCCAAATGGCCATCGATGGATGAATGGATAAAGAAGATGTGGTATAGATATACAATGGAGTATTACTCGGCAATCAAAAAGAATGAAATCTTGCCATTTGCAACTATGTGGTGGAACTAGAGAGTATTATGCTAAGTGAAATTAGTCAGAGAAAGACAAATATCATATGACTTTACTCATATGAGGACTTTAAGATACAAAACAGATGAACATAAGGGAAGGGAAACAAAAATAATATTAAAAAAGGGAGGGGGACAAAACATGAGAGGCTCAAATATGGAGAACAAACAAAGGGTTACTGGAGGGGGTGTGGGAGGGGAGATGGGCTAAAAGGAGATGGGCTAAAGGGCATTAAGGAATCTACTCCTGAAATCATTGTTGCACTATATGCTAACTTGGATGTAAATTAAAAAAATATGTTAAAATTTAAAAAATCATGTGATCAATATTGAGTTCCATAAAGGGTTTCTCTGATTTCAGAGCCTATGAATATCAATTAACATTATTCAGTTTGTCTTTATTATGTGAATAAAATCATATAAATGAGGATTTTAAAAATTATAGTGTATCACATCACCTTTGAAATCTAAAATGTGATTGGACATCAGGCAGGGGAATAGGTATGATTTTCTGGTTCTAAATTGAAGGAGATAATTCTGAAAAAAAAAAACCCTATATATTTAATGATTTTTAAAAATAAATATAGTAGCATAGATATTTAACCATAGCTAAGTAAAAATACAGTTTAAAATTTTAATTTCAAAAGTTGGTTTTACCACAAGAGATTCTTAAAACTGAGAATAAACTGAGGGTTGATGGGGGGTGGGAGGGAGGGGAAAGTGGGTGATGGGCATTGAGGGGGGCACCTGTTGGGATGAGCACTGGGTGTTACATGGAAACCAATTTGACGATAAATTTCATATTTAAAAAAAAAAAAAGAAAAAGCAGAAAAAGAGTTGGTTTTACGTATACCCAACCTACTAACCCCCATTATATATCTCACACCTAAAGAATTTTATAAAACTCTGTCGGCAAAAAAAAAAATAAAAATAAAAAAAAAATAAAACTCTGTTGATATTACATTTAATTTTGGGGATGGATACTATCTAATTTTAGCTCCTGTAATTCACCATAAATGAGAAAAATATTTCTATGTCTTCAGCATATATTGAGAAGGATGTGGCAAATCTACATAAAAGAATTAAAATTTCCAGGTCATTTGCCATGTGAAAAGTGTTCAACAGATTGTCAACAATTAGGAAGGCACATTTAGGATAGTGTATAGATTATATATAATGTTCATGCAGTTCATTTTCAGGGGACAAGACGGAAGGAAGACAGTCACCCTTCAAAACCTGAAACTGCAGAAAAGTCTAATTTTTGTAGCATTGCCACTGAGGTAACACAAATACACTGATTTCAGATAAGCGCCCTGAATAAAATATCAAATGGCAAATACAATCTATTATAGGCACTGATTTACAATTAACTTCTTATAGTGACAACCTTCTGTGTTGTATACCAGGGAGGAGAGGTCAGAGGTTTTTCTATTTAATGATAGCTCATGAGTCCCTCAAGCAATATTGAGTCAGCTCACCAGTAAAAATGATTCTAAGGCTTTCATCTAATTTCAGTGCATATCTTTAACATCCAAAGTTTAGGTAATAATGTTACAATTAATGTCATTACACCTTTAAACATGATTAATCTCAACCCAACCATTAAAAGCCTCTATGGTAGCCTGCTGCTTTAATTGTTAGTTCTGGTCTGCCCTTGTATCCTGAGTTGGGACTGCTTGGGGCCTTAGCTACTTAGTTTAATGTGGAATCTTTTCTACACAAATTCCTAAATTTATACATAAGTCAAAATTACAGCTTTTTTTCCTCTTACTAATAGTACCCTGACAACATTTGCCTGATTCTTTGGCTTTCAGAGCATACTTAGACTCTGAGATGGCCATCCGTCTTCACTGTCTCTCTCCAATGCTCCCAATAATCTGGTATTAGCTTCTAAATCCAGCTCTCAAAAAAATTCAATCTCTCCAAAATTTATTCTGCATTTCAGGCATGCTGTCATCATAGATTAAAAGAATACATTTATCACAGTGTATATTATATAAGATTTTACTTTACAGGAGATTCAATTCACATATTTAAATTTCTACATAATTTTAATATATATTTGGAATTTTTATTTGGGAAAAAAATAAATAGCATCAATTATGATACTATAAAACCATCATTGGAGGGCTTTGTCTTTAATATTCCTACAACTTGTCCCACCCTCCCTCGTGTCTACAGAGAAGTAATCATTCCCTGACTTGTCGTAGAAGTGAAACCCTTCAGTTCTAATTCTCACACCACTTTGGTGGACTCTGATGGCTTATAAGCTCAGGTAGGTGCTACCTAGAATGGCATTCTAGTAATTTCCTGTTGGCAGATCATCAATTCTCTCCTTCTACATAGAAAAAGTAGGGTTAACATCGATATGAAAACCCTTTGAGCCTAATAAGTAGTGACTTGAATCTCACATATAAGAATGTTGAAGATACAGATAAAAATAAATTATTTCAGTTTAGAGGAAGGTGTTAGAAATTCTGTGCCTCATCACATTCCAAGTTCTGACAGGACTCTCTTGATTTTCTTTTGAGTCCTGTAAAATTTTTAAAAATATATTTTCAGGGGCGCCTGGGTGGCGCAGTCGGTTAAGCGTCCGGCTTCAGCCAGGTCACGATCTCGCGGTCCGTGAGTTCGAGCCCCGCGTCGGGCTCTGGGCTGATGGCTCAGAGCCTGGAGCCTGTTTCCGATTCTGTGTCTCCCTCTCTCTCTCACCCTCCCCCGTTCATGCTCTGTCTCTCTCTGTCCCAAAAATAAATAAACATTGAAAAAAAAAATATATATATATATTTTCATTTGTTATACTATTTTTTAAAGTGCCTTAAAATAAATGCAAAAAGCATAAAAAACAAAAATATTCCCTGAAGACGTTGCCAAGTACAAACACATGTGAAATAGAGAAATTGTTCCTGTAGTAAGGACTTTTTACCATATTTTCCCCAGCTAGAACTTTCCCCCCATGTGTAGTAAGTGATGACGGTAGTCACATTATCTAGGATCTGACAAAGGGTTTCCCTAGGATGAGGACCATCAAATCAAAAAAGAAGCTATTCTGTCCCCTGCAGCTTCAGTCCTGCTAGAAGAAATAATTATGGAATCTTTATCTAATAGCTATGGGATTTCTTCCTGCTACTTATTAACATCTCCCTCCTGGGCAGCAAAGAAAAGGACCCTAACGTTCCTCACTTCTCTGGCTGGAGATATTCCTAGGATACAGTAGGAACACATGGTTCTCAGCAGAGGAGGAAATGAAATATAGTTCAAAGACAAATGACATAACACCTCTGAGTTCACCATCATTTGTGATGTGAGACAAGAGGATTAGATGGTCTTATGTCCTTTTCAGTTGATACCTTGAGCCACGAACAGATGGTGCCACCAGCCCCTCCCACAAATGGCCAGAGGGGAATGAAGAGACGTCAGACACCTATCATCATGGGTGGCAAATGGATACTGCTCGGAGTCTCCCAAAATAGTGAGGAAAAATGCATCTTCACAAAAGTGGCCTTTTATCCTTCCCAAACCTATCAGGTTTTATCAGTTCCTGCCAGTTGGCTGCTCTGCTCTTCTGTAAACTATTAACCAATGGATAAATGATGACTTAGACAAACAGAAGTACTATTTCCTGCATTTTCTCAAGTGGGGCTTTCATGTACAGGAACACGCACAGAGATGGGAAAAGGTTGGAGCTGTGTCACCCACTCCTTGAAGCAGTTTGGGGGAAATGAGGAGTTCCAGATCCTCTTTCTTCCCTGATCACTGGACAGGATTCAGGGTGCTCAGGAGGCTTCTAGATGTGAGGGCTTTATACTCTGATCACTTAGAACCAACCTATTCCCCAGAGATGGATCTATGGAATCCAGAGAACAAATTACAAAGCATCTTCCCAACATTCTAGGTCTTCTCTACAGGTAGAGTAAAAACCTGCCCCTCACCTCTTGGCTCTCCAGCTTTATTCTCCGTGTGTGTGTGTGTGTGTGTGTGTGTGTGTGTGCGTGTGTGTGTGTGTATACCTGGATGCATCCACTTATGCAGAGAAGGACTCAGGAAGAAGGATGGGTATCTGTGCTAAAGAGAATCTTGGTATAAAAATTTAATAGGTAAGTCTTACTTTATTATGTCACCTAGTACAATCCCCAAGGATATGAATGTATTGTGTACTTGATCTTGAAATTTCCTGTCTCCATGTTCTACTTTTGGAAAGTTCATGATGAATGTAAATCCCATGGTGCTTATTAAGGCAGCCTCAAAGGACTCTATTTTCTTTAGGGAATGAACAATCTTTGCCTGCTGAAAAGTGTTAATGTGAGATAATTACCAGGAATATCTATTGCAAATATTAATTTTTATGGAGAAACTCAGGGAGATTGAATCCCAGTCCTTCGGTGCTTTCCTGTCTTTTTTGATTTCAAGCTACTGCCCAAACTTGGCCCCATTTCTTCTCTCTTTTTTTTAAGTTTATTTATTTATTTAGAGAGTGAAAGAGAGAACATGAATGGGAGCAGAGCAAAGAGGGAGAGAGAGAATCCTAAGCAGACTCCATGTGGACAGTGCAGAGCCCAATGCAGGGTTCCATCCCATGAACCGGAAGATCATGACCTGAGCTGAAATCAAGAGTCAGACACCTAACCAACTGAGCCACCCAGGCACCCCATTTTGTCCTATTTCTACAACATTTCTCCCCCAAATATACATCCTACATTAGAGGGGCTATTGTGCCCTAAGCATTTAGATGTAAATTAAGATGATAAATGGCTTCGCTAGCACCCGCACAACTAAGGGAAACACATAGCCATAATGACTCAGATCCCCTTAAATTCATGAGCAATCACATCAGTTTGTCCTGGATGCTACCACAGCTCATTCTGTTTCCTGTTTCCCTAATCTCCTCTCCTCGCCAGGTGATTTTTCCCCCATATTTTCTCTCTTTAAGCCTCCCATGAGTCCTCCCACCCACAGTCCCAGCTACTGACTGACAGTGACTGAGGACACAGAAGAATCAAACAAGAACTTGCACAAGCCTAACTAACACACTGACGGAGTTCCTGGACCTGCACTTATTCCCAACTCCTCGGCTGTTACTGCGAAGTCACTGGGTTGTCCGTCATGAAGGACAGTCTGCCACTTATGCCAGGAATCCAGCCCTCCCGCCTACTCAAGAACTGTTCTCCCACCATTTGTCTCAAATGCCTTTGCTCCTATTCCTTTAAACATATCTAGTCAAATGTGAGACCGTTTTTCTCACTAATTATCTTGACTTTGCTAAACCCAATGACCGGTTCTCTATCCTTATCTGACTTGACCTGCCAGCAGCATTTAACACAGTCCATTGCTCCCTCTTTGAAACACTCCTTTCCCTTGACTATCATGATATTCTGCACCACCACCACCACGAGTGGAAGTCGAGTTGTCTAATTTGTTTTCTGTGACATTACACAGTCCTTGGTTGGCCATAACAGGTAAGCAAGCAGTATAGGGCCCCTCAAAGGTGGAAAGACTGTTCACAGTTAGAGGGGGTGATATTTTCTATGGCCAGCAACTTCCTGAAACAAGCGGGTCAATGAGGGGCTGTTCTGGTGGTCATAACGGTCGGTCCTCTTGGGGTTGCTGGATGCCATGGCCAGCAGTACATCACTGGTAGAGGGGCTACTCCAGTGAGGAAAATGACATGAACGAAGTTCTCTGGTGAGGATGAGCAGCCGATGGTCTTGCCATTTAAACAGCAAGAAGACCACTGTGGTGAAAGAAATCATGAGAAATGAAACTTGTGCTTCCAGAAGATGAGCTTTGAGTGTCTAGAATCAGAAAATGGATTTGATAGAAGACAACCTGGGATATCATTTACAGGGTTTTGAAAACAGGAGTGAAGAAAGAACAGGAATTTAAAGAAGGTTCTGAGAGCACCTCATTAAGATAAAGGGACCAAGTGGCTTATAAGCGAGTCATGACTAAGCACAGGGATGTTACTTTGAAAATAATTCTGGCCTTGATGATCCATCTGTTCTTTGTGGGAAAGAAAAACACACTCGGATTTAGGCATTGGAGGAAAACACACAATTTCTGAATACCAGAGGCCAGTGGAAAAGTCCGCCCAATCTAATTAGTTGTAAATACAAAGCCAACTCTTTGAATGAAGAGCTTTTACAGGTTAAGAAAAATGCTTTAGCATCACATGCTAAAGAGCCCATTTTCTAGAAATTTTTCAGGGCACTCTTTGAGTCCACTAATTTAAAAGCAGCTAAATAGGACAAAGTCTTTAGAAAAGAAATCACTTCTTTTACTACTACAGCCATAAGGTTTATTCACTATGTGGGTCATTGAGTTTCATTTTCTTAAGTCCACAAATAAGCAGAGATTTAAACCAACTACTTCAAATTTCTGTTCTAGTCACCATGTAAAAGGCACAAGTGATCAACATTACCATCAATGCATTCTGTTCCCCTCCACAAGAAATTCAAACAACCACTCTCTTAGTAAAGTTAAAAACCAAAATCCTCATCTTATGTGAAATACCCACAGTCTTCTCTGGAGGGCATCCTCCAAGTGCTGATGACTTTGAGCCCCCAATGACAGTCTCCTAATTACAACAAAGCCATACTTAGGGTGGCCCCTTGAATAGCATAAGTTCCGCCCTATAAAAAAGGAAGATATTGGAGGTGAGTTTCAAGCACTTACCTTCATTCTCTCCCTCACCCCACTGCACAGTCAGAGCTGGGCTGGAAATGCAGCCAACGTGGGACAGCTGAGGTTTTCTGTCGTTACTCTACTCAAGAGATCATGATTGAGGCCACTGGTGACTTTGGACACTGGATGTTTCTCAGGGAAGTTTCCTGATCTGTGATGGCAGCTCCTTTTCTTGAAAGCTCTCACACTCCCCAGTCTTGTCTCTCCCTCTGCACGCAGCACCCTCATGCAGCTTCCCTGCCCCTAAACCAGTACCCTAAACTGCCCCTAAACTCACTGCCCTAATCAAAGGAGCTCAGCCCTCACAGAGATGTAGCTGGCTCTTTGATTGAAACAGGGATATTTTCCACCCGTAGAGGCCCACTGGAATCACCTGGAGACCTCAGCAGTTCTGAGAGACCACAACCTCCAGATCCTGATGATGTGGGTCCAAGGCTGGGTCCTGGCCTTGTGGTTTGTAAAAGCTCCCCATGCGAGGTTTATGACCACCAGCTGAGGTTAGGAACCCTGATAAAAACAACTCCAAGGTGTTAATAGATGTTGCAGGTATTGTGTTGGAGAACGAGGTGTGTGTATTTGTAAAATTAAATTTGTTTCCCGAATAACCTGTAACCACGAGAAACTTTGGGAGGACAGTTTTGGATATATTCCACCTCCAGGAATTAAGCGATGGGGAGAAGGGATGCTTATCACAGGCAGACTGTACTCCTTTCCCTCCCCCTGCGTCTATGGAGCAGGGCTGTGGGGAGGTGGGGCAGGGGGGCTGGGTGTTGGGGAACATCAGTGAGAATATGGGGCCATGCATAGATCCCTCAGTCTCCTCACTCCTTCCCCTGGAGAAAAGTGCTGCAGCTCAAAAATGTCAAGCGCCTCGACCTTTTCCTGAGAGTCATGAAGAACACTCAACCAATCCTTTTCTCCAGTTTAAATGGATCCAATCCAACCCGCACAAAAGCACCAGTTGGTGGAGATTCAAAAGTGGCTTCTCAGGGTGAGAACCTGATTCTCCCAGGGAATTTCCCACTGAAATACTCCAGGAAAAGTCCTCTTTATCCTCCCCAACATCCCTTTAACATTATATACTCAGCATCCTCCCCTCCAATGGGATTGTCTTTCAACTTCATGGGTTGGGATTATCAGTCTGAGTCCACTCCCTCTCCCGGAGGGGTGGGGAGAGCTTTAGGGTTTGGAGATGGAAAGAAAAGTTGTGCCTGGGTTGAAGGTCATGCTGAAAAAATTTTCCATTGAGATTGTTTATCTCATGGGTGATTCCTGGATGGCCACCGTCTGCTCCACCGGGTAACTTAGTAGCAATGCAGATTCTCAGACCTCACTGACATTCACAGAATCAGAAACTCCAGGAGTGGCTCCCGGCAATCAGGGTTTTAACAAACCCTCCAGGTGATTCTGGTGCAAGCTAAGATGTGAGAACCACAGGCTGTCTCAAGTTTTCTCTGGGTCTCTCCATTCCAAAGGAAGGAGAGGGAAGACGGGAGACGGGAGATAGGAGGAAAGAGAGGGAAAGTGATTTTGACCTCACCTGGAGGTTCTATTTCAAACAAGCTGCTTAAAGAGAGGTTGCTGAGTAAAGCAAACTCAGTGATGCCTCCTGCTGGTAAAAACATTCTGTAGGAAAAAAAAAAAAAGCAGATACAGTATGAAAATGTCTGGTTAAAGATCACAAAATGAATTAAACATGTAGGCAAGTCCCCAAACTGACAGTCAGCTGAGTCGTAACCCCACATTCCCAGAAAGGCTCTTGAAATACCATGAAAGTCAGTTAGAAAACTGTTCAGTGGCTTATCAGGGTCTCTAATGACTTTTCAGGAGGGGTTGTGAATTGCATCTTGCAAAAGTGTTCTGTCTCACAACAGATTTGGGACCACTGTTTTCTCAGCTTCTAATCTCATCTATTCTCACTAATAAACTTTATGCATTAAAGGAGAAAGGTAATAGGAGATAGAGTTTTCTATCCTTGGATTCTAATCCCGACCACAATACCAAGCCCATGGTAGATGTGTTTATTCTGTCATTTATCAATCACTTACACAGTTCCTGCTATGTATTATGCCTGCCCCATGCATCTACAAAAACTAACTCAGTCTACGTGATTACTCGGTGAGGTAGGTACAATTATTATCTCCATTTTGCACATGATAGAACAGAGACGGGTTAAATAACTAGCCCGGGGTCAACAGCTGGTAAGTGGATTTGAACTCAGGAAGGCTGCCTCTAGAGACCGTGTCCTAGAGGTCACAGTCACTAACTGATCACTAAGTGGTCACTGTCTGGTGGTCACTAACTGATAACGGTCACTGGTCACTAACTGGTCACTAACTGATCTGCCGTCCTTCTGCTTGATTCTCCAGCTGTCAGGTGGGGCCTTGTCAGGGGTCAGATGACATAGTTAACTTTCAAGAAGCTGAACTCCGAAGAGCCCCAGTGGGAAGGAATAAACAGTTCAGGTCATCGAAGCTAGGTCATTTCCTTGTACTGTACCGCGTGCTCACTGCCCACGCGGCCACTTGTCCATCGGCAGGACAGCCGGCAGTCCCTGGCTGAGCCTCTCCACCGGATCTGAGATGGGCGTGAATCTGCGATTCGCCTTGGTTATTCCAGAAGGTGCCAGAGGAAGGGACCCAGAGGCTCCTCTTCTGACACATGAGGGAGGGGCCGCTGGCCACGTCCGTGCGGCCATCAGCTTGTTGGTGCTCTCCATTATTCCCAAGAGAACAAGGGAACAGCACAGAAGACATTATGCCCTGATGTGTTAGAGCTCCTGCCGTTTTCTCGAGGCTTTAAAGGGAATCACCGTCTCAGGCAGTTCGAGCAGGGAAGGGTCCACGGGGAGGCCGGGGAACCAGAGAGCCCTGGAGGCTAACGGAGAATAGCGAGCAGGTGTGCTGGCGACAACCAGCGAGCAGGAGGCTGCTGCCGACCGCGCCCTTTAGTCACGTCGAGAGGCCCCGTGGCGGGACCCTGCTGTTCCAGGCAGAGCTCGAGGGGGAAGGGCCTCACGTCGGGGCAGCGGGACACCACAGGGCTCCGCGAACACCGTGCCCGCGGCTGGGACCAGGCCTGAGTCTCCACGCTTGACCGGGAGGGGGCGGCCTCCGGATGCCGCGTCCCCGAGCGTGTCCTTTTCTCAGGGTGTCTCCCGTCGAGCGCTGCGCTGACGCCCGGCCCGCTGGCAGGCCTTGACCTTCTGGGGCGGAAGGACCCTTTCCTGTCACCGGGGGGCCCTGGCTTTCCGGTTCTTGCCCCAGCCGCGCAGGACGCAGGGGACGTAGGGGAGACGGCGTTGGTCCCCGTCGCCCTGGCTCGACCCTGGCGCCGGTGTCCGCTCTCTTAACCTCACGCATCTCTGAGTTCTTGACCTCCGGCTGACCCCCGGGGCTATTTATGGCTTTCATGTGGGGCCGGGGCCGTGTCCGGGTGCGTGTGCCTTCCCTCCCCCGCGCCTTTCTTGTAAGAGGAGTCAGGCCGTGGGGCCCTGCTCGTCCCCAGTGTGACTCTGCAGAAACCTATTCGCTTTCGAAGACCCTCCTCTGATCACCAGAGGCTGCAGCAGCCGCTCTCTTCCTCTGATAGAAGATTCTATAAGCTTTGGGGCGCCTGGTGGCGCAGTCGGTTAAGCGTCCGACTTCAGCCAGGTCGCGATCTCGCGGTCTGTGAGTTCGAGCCCCGTGTCAGGCTCTGGGCTGATGGCTCGGAGCCTGGAGCCTGTTTCCGGTTCTGTGTCTCCCTCTCTCTCTGCCCCTCCCCCGTTCATGCTCTGTCTCTCTCTGTCCCAAAAATAAATTAAAAAAAAAAAAAAAGTTAAAAAAAAATTTTTTTTTTTTAAAAATAAAAAATTAAAAAAAAGAAGATTCTATAAGCTTTCTTGTAAGGCGGCTTGCAGTACAGGAGTCACACACACACACACACACACAACAAAACATGGGTCTGACACCTCCGAAGTATTACAGGGACAGACAGGACAAACGAAGCTAAGCACCAGGGTAGGAATTAAATTCTACTCTAAGTTATACCCTACAAATAATTTTGAACTAGATAATACTTTAGTGTGGATAATTGTTAGTTTTTTTTTAAATTTTTAATGTTTAGTTTTGAGAGAGAGACAGAGAATGCAAGCAGGGGAGGGGCAGAGAGAGAGAGGGAGACACAGAATCTGAAGCAGATTCGAGGCTCTGAGCTGTCAGCACAGAGCCCAATGCAGGCCAAATCCACGGACTGAGAGATTATGATCTGAGCCCACTGAGCCACCCAGGTGCCCCTACTTTCTTTTTAAAATGTTTATTTTTGAGAGACAGAGAGAGTGTGTGTAAACAGGGAAAGGGCAGAGAGAGAGGGAGACACAGAATCTGAAACAGGCTCCAGGCTTTGAGCTGTCAGCACAGAGCCCAATGCGGGGCTCGAACACACAAACCATGAGATCATGGCCTGAGCCGAAATCGGATGCTTAACTGACTGAGCCACCCAGGCACCCCAACCAGATGGTGGTTTAGAAACACAGTTTTTTACTGTCTTAAGAATTGTCAACAACTTTATGTCTGTTTTTCCATTCATTGTGTATAAGAAATAAGACAATGGAGAAATGCTTTAAACTTTTACTTAAAAGTGCATCATGTTTAATATGACAACCATATGACTTTTCCTATTTGGATTCACTTGAATAACTTGATAGTTTATAAGGCTTGCTAATCATCCTGAATATAATTAAGCTTATTCAAAATAAACAGCCTGCCCTCTTAGAATCTGAGTTATTGACTTTGGGCAATAGTTAAGCCAACTTTTAATTCTCGTTGGAAATACTGCATTAAAATGCTGTAATTTTCTCTAGAACTGTCTTCATTTCATGTTTCAGCAAAGAGTTATTCTTTGAAGAATTTCTAACTCTAAAAATGGTGGCAATTTTTATCCCAAAATAATATAATTATCTTGCTCAGAAAAGGGAAGAAGCATAGAATTGTCTTTATTTTTATGGTTACAATCATGTATTGGCAGCATATATGAAAAATTTAGACATAAAATTATGATAATTATGATGGAAACAACTGGCAACAAAGAGGAAGTATGTATAATAACCCTTTGCTTAATTGAATTCTATTTATGTATTTATTTAGGCATATTAAACGTCCACAGCAGCAATATGGACTTCACCTTTTTGGTTGTCTTTTTCAGTATATTTCTTGCAGTTTTGAATACTATATATTATATGCTTTGAGAACTATATATATATAATTGTTACCATATATTTTTAAAATGTATGCTTAATTTTGTAGTTATTCTAGAATCGTATAACTTAAAAAAATTTTTTTTAATGTTTATCTTTGAGAGAGAGAGAGAGGGACAGAAACAAGGGTGAGTGGGGGAGGGGCAGAGAAAGAGGGAGACGCAGAATCTGAAGCACGTTCTGTGCTCTGAGCTGTCAGCACAGAGCCTGATGCCGTGCTCGAACTCATGAGCCCTGAGATCGTGACCTGAACTGAAGTTAGACACTCAGCTAACTGAGCCACCCAGGAACCCCTGGAATTTTATAATCTTTTTTTTTTAATGTTTATTTATTTTTTGAGAGGGAGAGACACAAAGTGTGAGCAGGGAGGGGAAGAGAGAGAGGGAGACACAGAATCCAAAGCAGGCTCCAGGCTCTGAGCTGTCAGCACAGAACCCGACTTGGGCCTCCAATACATGAGCTGTAAGATCATGACCTGAGCTGAAGTCAGATGCTTAGCTGACTGAGCCACCCAGGCACCCCAGAATTTTATAAATCTTGATTTTAATAAATTTTTCATGACTTGCAAAAAATTCAAAATACTTAATGTCTTGATATATTTTAAAATAAAACCAATCTTCACAGCAAAGGAAACCATCAGCAAAATGAAAAGACAACCTACTAAGTGGGAAAAAATATTTGGAAATCATATATCTGATACGTGTTAATATCCAAAATATATAAATAACTCATACAACTCAATGGTAATAAAACAATCAGTTTTAACAATGGGCAGAGGAAGACATGCATTTGGCCAACAGGTACATGAAAAGGTGCTCAACATCATTCATCATCATCAAAAACACATTGAGATATCACCTCACATCTGTTAGAATGGCTATCATCAAACAGACAAGGATTACATGTGTTGGTGAGGATGCAGAGAGAAGGGAACACTTGTGCTCTGTTGGTGGGAATGTAAATTGGTGCAGCCACTGTGGAAGACAGTTATGGAAGTTCCTCAAAAAATTCAAAAATAGAACTACCATTTGATTCAGCCATTTCATTCCCGGGTATTCATCCAAAGGAAATGAAATCACCCAAAAAGATATCTGCACCCCCATATTCATTGCAGCAGTATTCACAACAGCCAAGACATGGAAACAACCTAAGTGTCCATTGATGGAACAATGGATTTAAAAATGTGGTCAATGAAATACTATTCAGACATAAAAAAGAAGGAAACCTTGCCATTTGTGACAACCTGGATGGATCTTGAGGGCATTATGCTAGTGAAATAAGCCAGATAGGGAAAGACAAATACCATATGATCTCACTTATATGGGGAGCTGGGAAGGGAAGAGGAAGAGGAAGGAAAGGGAAGAGGAAAGGAACGGAAGTAAGACAAAACTAGCTCATAGATACAGAGAACGACTGGTGATTGCCAGAGGCCAGGGTGTGGGGAATAGGTGAAATGGGTGAAGAGGGTCAAGAGATACAAACTTCCAGTTATAAAATAAAGAAAATGTGGGGATGTATGCAGAGCAAAGTAACTAGAGTTATGAATACTGTATTACATATTTGAAAGTTGCTCTTAAAAGAGTACACCTTAAAAGTTGTCATTACATGAAAAAAAAACCTGTAACTATGTATAGTGACCAATTTAACTAGACTTACTGTGGTGATCATTTTGCAATATCTGCAAATATTGAATCATTGAAAAAAAAGCAGCTCTTATTTATTTTATCAACATTAGCATCATGAAGACAGTTGTTCAAATCTTGTAAATCCAGAGAAACTTCTGCCGCCGTGAAAGAAAGATGATGTTAGGTATGTCATAGCTATCTCCTGATATTTGGTGCGACCCCAAACCACCTTCTGACAAGTTGGTTCAATAATTATGAAAAATATTGGTGGGAACAATTTTAAGAACTTCAACAGGTGATTCAATCTTCTCTTATTAGAAATTGTTTTTAAAAAAGAAATCATTATAACCCAAGAATAAACATAATGTTTGAGCAACACTCAAAACCCTTACCTCTAGAACCATTTACACATTTACTGATGAATTTCCTTTATTGAACCAAATCCAAAGCATTAAATATATTTTAGGATTTTTTTTTTACATAGTTTCTCGTTGGATAAACTCTTCCCTTAACATTTTCCCCTTTACTCCTAAATTATTCCATCAAGGAATTTAGCATTTCTCTAAACTCTTCCTTCATCAGACTCACAATTGGTGAGTCAGAGTCCTATAACTCCGCAATGTTTTCTGTATTGGAATCTCAGATCTGTGGAAGTTCTTTCTTATGGCATTGATTTTCTGTACTGTGTCCAGCTACCACAAGGTGATAAAAAGTCACATATGTCTAAATACATCAGCCAGAGTCATGCAATGATGTCGGTTTTACATTTAAATTTTTCTCCATACGTGAATATTCCTGGCTTAAAAAGATAAAGAAATTTAATGTTTTTCCAAAGAAAGACTAAATAGTCTGATAATTTAGATGTCCCAAATACTAACACAGTCTCTCGGTTTCAGAAGATACGCTTTTCCATGGAATTTTGCCCTATTTTTAGAGCTAGAAGATGGACAGTTACCACGTTTAATTCAAACTTCCAAGTGGGAACCTATCTGAATTTTTGCTTCAGCAAACTGCATAATTTAAAAGGAAACCCCCGGGGCACCTGGGTGGCGCAGTCGGTTAAGCGTCCGACTTCAGCCAGGTCACGATCTCGCAGTCCGTGAGTTCGAGCCCCGCGTCGGGCTCTGGGCTGATGGCTCAGAGCCTGGAGCCTGTTTCCGATTCTGTGTCTCCCTCTCTCTCTGCCCCTCCCCCGTTCATGCTCTGTCTCTCTCTGTCCCAAAAATAAATAAACGTTGAAAAAAAATTTTAAATAAAAAAAAATAAAAGGAAACCCCCAAACAACATTCTATCTATATTTTACATGGACCTTTTCTTCAGTGCTCTATACAAAGAAGCCTTTACCTGAGCGTTCCTCAGGCTGTAAATGAGAGGGTTCAGCATTGGGTTAAAAAGACTATGAAAAAGGGATAATATTTTCTCTTGCTCTTCTCGTTGTTTGGAATCTGGGACCATATAAACGACCATGGCTATGCCAAAGAAGAGTCCAACCACACAGAGATGGGACGAACAGGTGGAGAAGGCCTTTCTGCGGCCTTCCCCAGACTGGATTTTAAGGATGGCCCAGAGGATGCACATGTAGGAGATTAGCATTAAACTGAGGGGCCCAACTAAGACAAACATACAGGCAGCAAGGATAACCAATTGGTTGATCCATGTGTCAGCACAGGCCAACTTGAGGACAGATAGGATTTCACAGAAGAGGTGATTCACTTCCCGGGGTCCACAGAAGGGCAACCGTAGAAGGAGAATTGCATGTACCAGAGCCAGAATAAATCCACATGACCAGGAAGTGGCAGCCAGGACCAGGCACAGTCTCCAGCTCATGATGACAGTGTACTGGAGGGGGTGGCAGATTGCCACAAACCTATCATAAGACATCGCCACCAAGATCAGGCACTCCGTAGCAGCAAAACCCAAATACAAAAATGTCTGCATTATGCATGAAACAAAGGAGATGGTTCTCTTCTGATTCACTAAGTTTGCCAACATCTTGGGGACATTATTGGATGCATAGGAAATGTCAATGATGGCCAGGTGGGAGAGGAAGAAGTACATGGGGGTGTGTAGTCTCGAGTCCAGACAGATGAGTCCCAAGATCATGCCATTTGCCAACAAGCTAAAGATGTAGAACAGGGAAAAGATCCAGAAGAGGAGCACTTCCATCTCTGCACGGAGCTGGAATCCCACCAAGATGAATTCTGTGACCCATGACTGGTTGCTTCCCATTTCTTAATGACAGTTTGTCAAGGACTGAAGTGTGAGAAAAGGTCATAGGTGGACAATGGACAAAAATTGGAGTTACTTAGCTCAAAACGAGCTCAGAGAAATCTTGTATCCTTGTTCCTACTTGACAGGGGAAGCAAATTGGGTACCTTTTTTATTTCAACTTTTTTTTAAGGAGGCTCCACACCAACAGGTGGCATGAAATCACAGCCCTGAGATTAAGAGTCTGCTGCTCCGCTGACTGAGCCTCCCAGGCACCCCTGATTTGAACTATTAATATGAAAGAAGTTTAAACTCACAGAAAAGGGTCAAGAATTATACAAAAACTCCCATATTCCTTCACACAGATTCAACAAATTTTAATACCTCTTTCATATTTGCCTTATTCTCTTTTTCTCTACGTTTATGTATTTTTTTTTCTGAGAGTAGGATGAATTCAGTACTTTATAAAACACTGAGAATTATCATCTATGCCTTTAGAGGATACCCGGCTTGGGTGAATGTAAGTTACTGGGCTAGTGTATATTGGGCTGGAAAATGCATATGGGTCATTCAAAAATATTAGCGTGGTTACAAACTATGTGCATCACTACCCTCATTGTGTAATCCTGATGGGATGTTGCCCTGGGGTCATTCTCCTCATTTGAACCATTTTATTGCAGTTTTCACTTGTCACTGCAAAGAGAATGGTGACAGCCTACTTGATCTTCTCTCGGCCCTGTTAAGGAGACTAATTATAAGACAGCTGATAAAAAGGGTCTTTGCTACTCTTGAGAATCAGAGTAGATTCATGTGAGGAGGCTCTTCAGGTACCTATTAACTGTATAGAATTGGTCAATATTAACAGTTAAAAGAGTAATATCCGCACTATGAAGACATGGATAATCCTCAAGATAAAATCCAAATGTCGTGTATTTGAACAGACATTCCCTTTCACCAAATGGTAAATCTTATGGGCCTGTAATATGTCCTGTACATCTTTACATTTCAAATGACTAGTAAATTCTAGATAAAACAGGCACTCAGGAAATGTTAGATGGATGACTGTCATTTTAGTTAAAAAAAAAAAATGGATGTACTGTGTATCTTCTACTTGCCAGTTTCTTTTGACAAAGACATGGTTTCTCCTTCATTAGAGAAGTTCACAGAAGTTAGAGTATGATCACTGGAAAATGAAACAGACACAAAATCACAGATTCTTTCACCTCCATGAATATGATTGCATGTGGGAGGATTCTATGCATATGTGCGTGAAGTTTGTGACATTGATTTTGCCACAATTAAAGAATATACCTGTATTATGTAAAGTTGGAGACAACATCAATATTGTAAAATCTACAGAGTTGGATACGATGAGCCATGTCTGAAACACATTTAATCTCTGAACATAAAAGATAAAAATATTGTTGAAGGTAATCGATCTATCGCTATTCAGTAGGAACACTTGTTTATGAACTTTTTAGTCTAGTCACTTTTGTGTGTGATTGTGTATATCTTTTTATTCTTATTTTAATTACCATTATTTCCAGTTTGGTCTTAAAAAATGAACAACATAAAAACAAAATTGAAAGTAGGTTAAAACTCTTTAGCAGTTAGAGTACTGAAATAGAGAAGAAAATGTCCCAATAATGATGCTTGAAATTTCACCTCCCTGATGGAGTAAATGAAACAATAGCAACTCAAGAAAAGCTTTGCATGGTTGTATGAGCAGTGCTCTCTAGGCAGTCCTGTACACCAGTATTTTTTTCTTTATTTTAAAGAGAGAGAGAGAGAGAGTACAAGCAGGGGATGGGAAAGAGGGGGGGGGGGGGAGAAAGAGAGAGAGAGAGAGAGAGAGAGAGAGAGAGAATATTAAGCAGCTGCATGCTCATCATGGAATCCAACACAGAGCTTGATTCCAGGGCCCTGGGATCATGACCTGAGCCAAAATCAAGAGTAGGAGACTCAACCAACTGAGCCACGCCTAGGTTCCCCTCAGAATGTGTTGTGATCAAGGGAACTATATTCTATTTCTTCAATCCTCTCCAGGAATGCTGGCACTCATTCTTCCCTCTTTTGTGATAAGAAAGACATGAACATACAATACAATGATTTTTAAGTCTTATAATTGTCACAACAGGGTGATAACCTGGGATAGTTCAAAAAGATATAATGATATGGCAAACTTACATCTTACAGTGTTTGAGCAAAGACTTACTGTTACTAGAATTTTCTTTTCCATTGAGACAGGTTTCTCTGGACATCAATAGCTTCATTTAGGGTAGGTAATATAAAAAGTCCTTTCATTAATTTGGCCATTGCAGAGCTTTATTCAGAGACAATACTTCAATATAAGGCTTCTCATTCTCTGAGCCCCCTCACACGGAGACAGTCATGCTAGCTCTGCCTACCAGCACTGAGTTACAGTCCATTGGTAGGAAATGGTGAGAGGTGGTGGGGAAGTTCAAGGATGCCCTGACCACTACTCAGTAGGCAGAGGTCCCTAATGTCGGGGAAGGAAACATCCAGATGCTGATTGCATCTACCTACAGTGCACAATGGGAGTCAGGAGGCAGGATCACCCAGGAATGTCATTCTTGTCCACATAGCCTGTCCTTTATCAACTACCCGTACTGAAAATCACCTCCCAGCATAAATTCATCCCTTCTGCATAAGAACGTGTTAGCACTGGGTTTTCTCACAAGAATCTACTTTGATCTAGAATAAATTTCACAGAGGTGAGAAATGTACCTCTAACATGGGTGCAGTGTCCTGTTCCCTTAGTAGCTTTCAGAGGATTAAATCCCAGGTATAGAAGGAGTCACTCATAGACTTGCTGAAGTCTCTTCAAAGAACCCCAAGAGAATAGGTTTTATTTTAGAATCAGATGAACATAAAACATTCTTGCATTTCTACTGAGGATTCAAATTCCCAGAAGAATCATAAGAAAAAAGGTGGGGAGGGAAATCCTCTGGGGTAGAGTTAAGATTGCATGTGATTGGCCTCGAAGGAAAATTCTGGGGTACAAACAGGGCAGATGTGGACATCACACTGTTTCTACACAAACTTTCAAATGTCTCAAGGGTTATAAATGTGAGACAAATACAACAATTACAGTACCCAAACTCTAAAAATTTATTACAGTTTTATGAAGTCATGTTTCTCCACAATCCCTATCGAAGCATCTGAGAGAATGGAACTTCTAGATACTTGAGAAGTAGATTCCCAGGGAGCCTGTACCACCCTGAGAGAAAATAGATCCCCCAAGCCAAGATGAATCTCTAGCTGCAGTAAGGGTTGATAAATCCAAATGAGGAAGGCTTCTAACATACATAAGCAACAAGTATTGAGCCTGTCTCTTATTTCAGAAAATGTGCCAAATGCTCTATATTGATTACATGGTGTAATCTGATCAGCATTACCATTTTATGGGTGTGGAGACTGAAGTTTGAATATACTAAATTATTGATTCTCTAAGTGTGGTCCAGGGACTGGGAGGGGGAAATCTTGGAGAACCTCAAAGGGTCCATATGATCAAAACTGTTATCATAATTATATTTAGACTTTTTTACTTTTTCAACCTCCCTCTCTCAAGAGTGTGCCATGGACTATTCCAGAAGCAGCATGGCATGTGATACTGCATGAGACACAGTGCAGAAGAAATATAAAATTCACCTGTCCTTGCTTAAGCCAACATTTAAAATTTTTTCAAAAATGTAAAACATAGCTACTCCTTTTACTGATTATTTTTGCTTTATAAAATATTTATATAAAAATACATTATATTAATATGTAATGGAAATATTTCTAAATGAATCAAAATATTTAATGAATTCTCAGTTTTGATTTCCAATATGATACATATCGAGAAATTTCAGGCCCTGTGTTGACAGCTCAGAGCCTGGAGCCTGCTTCAGAATGTGTGTCTCCCTCTCTCTCTGCCTCCCCCCACCTCGCCACTCACACTCTCTCTTTCTCTCCAAAATAAAAATAAACATTAAAAATTTTTTTTAAAATATTAAAATAACAACCAAAAAGAAATACAACCACATGGAGGAGAGTCAGCACAGTGGAGAAGTAGGGGGACCTGATGTTCCCTCAAATACAGCAGTACTGAGGCTAGAAGACTTGGAATTCCAGGAATTGGGGCTATAGAGTGACAGAAACCTCTGTCACACAATCGTATGATTGAAAACTGAGAGAGATACAACAGGTGGTGTTTATCCACAGAACAGAGAGACAAAAGGAAGAGAAAGAGGTGTGGAAGTGTAGGATTGTATTTGGACAATAGGAAAACCACAGACCAGGGAATGGAAAAAAAACAGAGAAAGAACCAATTTCTAACTCCATCCAGGGTTGCGGGGCTTTCTCTGGACTGGGGCTGACTGCTGTGCACACACACCTGGGGAGGAGGGGAGTCAGCCCTGGGCTCAGTCACCAGCTGAGGTGCAGTTGGAGAGAGCAGTCCCCTTCCTTGAGTGCTGTGGGAAGAAGGCACATAACTGCTTGAAGGACAAAAGACCCTGCAGGTGCACACCAGGTAGAGGCCCTTTGTCGACTGGCTGCCAGAGTGGCAGTATCCCAGAACTGAGTGCGAAGAGTGGGATCCTTTAAGAGATCAGGGTTTGGATCCCAGCTGAGCACCTGAAAGGCATGGGAAACTGTGGAGCGGGACAAACTGGCCCACTCTACCCACGCAGCATTGTGAGGATGGCCTGAACAGAATGGTTT
The DNA here is from genome assembly GCF_028749965.1 of Puma concolor. Taxonomy (NCBI): domain Eukaryota; kingdom Metazoa; phylum Chordata; class Mammalia; order Carnivora; family Felidae; genus Puma; species Puma concolor. The sequence goes on from NC_141668.1 coordinate 11,898,416, forward strand.
GGGTCACCTGGTCCAGGGAGGAGAGACTGGGGTGTCACTCTTTTTCTCCCCATCACCAACAAGGTGGGGCTTCAGGGAACAGACAAAGGGCCCACAGTGGAGGTGGGACCCGCCTACAACAAACCACCCCTCCGTGCCTAGAAACTGTGTATCTAACAGAGCAAGACTGACACTGACAGAACCAGACAGTCCCTCCTCCAGACCATAGCAGCTACTGGTTCCAAGGCACCATCAGATATGGGTCCAGCGGTTTTGCATTTTCTGATTTGATTCTCAGTCAATTCTTATTTTATATATATGTATGTTTTTTTTTTCTGTTTTCTACTTCCTTTTCTTCCTTTTATTTCTTCCCTTCTCTATTCTGGTTATTCTGGTTGTTGGTTTGTGTAAGTAGACATTTTTAATCTATTCTTTTTATACCTCTTCTGTGTCTCCTTATTCTTTATTCCCCACCCCCCTCTCTCTCTGAATTAAGCCACATAGTTTCTCTGATTCTCTTCCTGGTCAATTTTTTTCCTTTCTTTTCCCCCATCCCTGTCATTTCTCTCTTTGCATGGGATAAGACTTCTTTCTCCACCACCCCCTTTTTAGAATTTTTTCCAGGGCTACTTCAATGAACAAATCACAGCACACCTGGTGGAAGGTCCAAACCATCACTATGAGTAGGGAGATAAAGCAACAAGAATCACAACAGAAGAGAGCATGCAACACACTCCAAAACACCTCCTGAAGGGCCAGGCCCTGGACAGTGTATGACCCCTTTTTAATATAGTAGTGCTCACAGGTGCAGGACACATAACAAGCTATTAAAACACATAAAGGACAGAAAACTAGCCTAAATGATGAAATGGAAGAATTCTCCTCAAAAGAAATTCTAGGAAGAAATGACAGCTAGAGAATTGCTCAAAACAGATATAAGCAATATAGCTGATCAAGAGTTTAGAATAATAGTCATACGACTAATAGCAGGGCTTGAAAAAGCATAGAAGACAGCAGAGAATCTATTGCTGCAGAGATCAAGGACCTAAGAAATACTCATGATGAATTAAGAAATGTTGTAAATGAGGTGCAAAATAAACTAGATGCAGTGACAGCAAGGGTGGAAGAAGCAGAGGAGAGAATAAGTGAAACAGAAGATAAAATTATGGGAAATGATGAAGCCAAGAAAAAAAGAGGTAAGAAAATACTAGACCAATGAGGGGTGAATTACAGAACTAAGTGACTCAATGAAACGTGCTAATATCTGTATCATAGGAGTTCCAGAAGAAGAAGGGGAGTGGGCAGAAGGTTTACTTGAATAAATTATAGCTGAGAAGTTACCTAATCCGGGAAAGGAAGCAGACATCCCAATCCAGGAGGCACAGAGAACTCCCTTCCGATTTAACAAGAATAGGTCTTCACCATGGCATATCATAGTGCAACTGGCAAAATACAAAGATAAAGAGAGAATTCTGAAAGCAGCTAGGGACAAATTGGCCTTAACCTTCAAGGGTAAGCATATAAGGGTAGTATCAGACCTGTCCACTGAAACTTGGCAGGCCAGAAGGGAGTGGCAGGAAATACTCACTGTGCTGAATAGGAAAAATATGCAGCCAAGAATCCTTTATCCAGCAAGGCTGTCATTTAGAATAGAAGGAGAGATAAAGGTTTCCCAGACAAACAAAAACTGAAGGAGTTCATGACCACTAAACCAGCCCTGTAAGACATCCTAAGGGGAGTTCTGTGACTGGAATGCTGCAAAGACTACAAAGGACCAAACACATCACTACAAGAATGAAATGTACAGATTTCTATGGATTTCTATGACACGAAGTCCATATCTTTCAATAGTAACTCTGAATGTAAATGGACTAACTGCCCCCAATCAAAAGACATAGGGTATCAGAATGGATTTAAAAAAGAAAAAAAAAATAAGATCAATCTATATGCTGTTTACAAGAGACTCAACTTAGACCCGAAGATACATTCAGATTGAAAGTGAGGGGATGGAGAACCACATATCATGCTACTGGAAGTCAAAAGAAAGCTGGAGTAGCCATACTTCTATCAGACAAATGAGATTTTAAACTAAAGGCTGTAAGAAGAGATGAAGAAGGGCATTATATCATAATTACAAGATCCATCCGTCAAGAAGAGCTAACAATTGTAAATGTTTATGCCCCCAACTTGAAAATCCCCAAATATGTAAATCAATTAATCACAAACATAAGCAATCTTATTGATAAGAATATGGTAATTTCAGGGGGCTTTAATACTTTACTTAAAACAATGGAAAGTTCATTTAAGCAGAAAATCAATAAAGAAACAATGGCCTTGAATGATACACTGGACCAGATGGATTTGACAGATATATTCAGAACTTTCCATCCAAAAGCAGGAGAATACACATTCTTCTTGAGTGCACATGGAAAATTCTCCAAGACAGATCACATACTGGCTCACAAAACAGCCCTCAATAAATATAAAAGAATTGAGATCATACCATGTGTATTTTCAAATCACAACACTATGAAACTTGAAATCAACCACAAGAAAAAAATTGGAAATCCTCCAAATGCATGGAGGCTAAATAACATCCTACTAAAGAATGAATGGGTCAACCAGGCAATTAAAGAAGAAATTAAAAAATGTATGGAAGCAAATGAAAATAAAAACATGACAGTCCAAACCCTTTGGGATGTAACAAAGGCAGTCCTAAGAGGAAAATACATTGCAATCCAGGCCTATCTCAAGAAACAGGAAAAATCACAAATACAAAACCTAACTTCACACCTAAAGGAACTAGAAGAATAGCAAAGAAACCCCAAAGCCAACAGAAGAGAAATAATAAATATTAGAGCAGAACTAAACAATATAGAATCCAAATAAATAAATAAATAAATAAATAAATAACAGTAGAACAGATCAATGAATCAAAGAGATGGTATTTTGAAAAAATAAACAAGTGTTCTCAAAAAGAAAAGAGAGAAAATCCAAATAGATAAAATCACAAATAAAACAGGAGAGATGCCAACGAACATCACAGAAATACAATTATTAGAGAATACTATGAAAAATTATATGCCAACAAACTAGACAATATGGAAGAAATGGAAAAATTCCTAGATACTCACACATTACCAAAACTCAAATGGGAATAGAAAATTTGAACACATAACCAGCAAAGAAATGGAATCAGTTATCAAAAATCTGCCAACAAATAAGAGTTCTTTGGCCAGATGGCTTCCCAGGGGAATTCTACCAGACATTTTTTAAAAAAAATTTTTTAACGTTTATTCATTTTTGAGAGACAGAGAGAGACAGAGCATGAGCAGGGAAGGGGCAGAGAGAGGGAGACACAGAATCCAAAACAGTCTCCAGGCTCGGAGCTGTCAGCACAGAGCCTGATGCGGGGCTCGAACTCACAAACCGTGAGATCCTGACCTGAGCGGAAGTCGTACGCACAACCGACTGAGCCACCCAGGCGCCCCGTCTACCAGACATTTAAAGCAGAGGTAATACCTATCCTTTTCAAGTTGTTCCAAAATATAAAAACAGAAGGAAACCTTCCAGACTCATTCTATGAAGCCAGCATTACCTTGATTCCCAAACCAGACAGAGACCCCACTAAAAAGGAGGATTACAGGCCAATATTCCTGATGAATATGGATGCAAAACTTCTCAACAAGTTACTGAAAAATCAAATTCAACAATATATTAAAAGAATTATTCACCATGATCAAGTGGGATTCATTCCTGGGCTACAGGGCTGGTTCAATATTTGCAAGTCAATAAATATGATACATCACATTAATAGAAGAAAGGATAAGAACCATATGATCTTGTCAATTGATGCAGAAAAAGCATTTGACAAAATTCAGCATCCTTTCTTAATAAAAACCCTCAACAAAGTCGGGATAGAAGGGACATACCTTAACATCATAAAAGCCATATACGAAAAGCCCACAGCTAATATCATCCTCAACTGTGAAAAACTGAGAACTTTCCTCCTGAGATCAGGAACACAATAGGGATGTCCATTCTCACCACTGTTGTTTAACATAATGCTGGAAGTCCTAGCCTCAGCAATCAGACAATAAAATGAAATAAAAGGCATACAAATTGAGAAAGAAGTCAAACTTTCACTTTTTGCAGATGACATGATGCTTTACATGGAAAGCCCAAAAGACTACACAAAAGCTGCTAGAACTGATACATGAATTCAGCAAAGTCACAGGATACAAAATCAGTATACAGAAATCTGTTGCATTTCTACATACCAATAATGGAGCAACAGAAAGAGAAATCAAGAAATTGATCCCATTCATAATAGCACCAAGAACCATAAAATACCTAGGAATAAACCTGACCAAAGATGTAAAAGATCTGTATGCTGAAAACTATAGAAAACTTATGAAGGAAATTGAAGAAGACACAAAGAAAAACATTCCATGCTCATGGATTGGAAGAAGAAATATTGTTAAAATATCAATATTACTCAAAGCAATCTACACATTCAGGGTGATCCCAATCAAAATTGCACGGGCATTCTTCTCAGAGCTAGAATAAACAATCCTAAAATTTGTATGGAACCACAAAAGACCCCAAATAGCAAAAGTAATGTTGGAAAAGAAAACCAAAGCGGGAGGCATCACAGTCCCGGACTTTAGCCTCTACTACAAAGCTGTAATCATCAAGACAGTATGGTATTGGCACAAAAATAGACACATAGACCAATGGAATAGGATATAGAACCCAGAATTGGACCCACAAATGTATGGCCAACTAATCTTTGACAAAGCAGGAAAGAGTATCTAATGGAAAAAAGACAGTCTCTTTTGCAAATGGTGCTGGGAGAACTGGACAGCAACATGGAGAAGAATGAAACTGGACCACTTTCTTACACCACACACAAAAATAAACTCGAAATGGATGAAAGACCTAAATGTGAGACAGGAAACTATCAAAACCCTAGAGGAGAAAACAGGAAACAACCTCTTTGACCTCAGCCACAGCAACTGCTTGCTCGACACGTCTCTAAAGGCAAGGGAAATAAAAGCAAAAAATGAACTATTGGGACCTCATCAAGGTAAAAAGCTTGTGCACTGCAAAGGAAACAATCAGTAAAACTAAAAGGCAACCGATGGAATGGGAAAAGATATTTGCAAGTGACATGTCAGATAAAGGGTTAGTATCCAAAACCTATAAAGAATTCACCAAACTCAACACCCCAAAAACCAAATAATCCAGTGAAGAATTGGGCAAAAGCCATGAGTAGACACTTTTCCAAAGACATCCCCAGATGGCTGATAGGCACATGAAAAGATGCTCAACATCACTCATCATCAGGAAAATACAAATCAAAACTATAATGAGATACCACCTCACACCAGTCAGAGTGGCTTAAATTCATAACTCAGGAGACAACAGATGTTGGAGAGGTTGTGGGGAAACAGGAACCCTCCTATACTATTGGTGGGAATGCAAACTGGTGCAGCCACTCTGGAAAACAGTGTGGAGGTTCCTCAAAAAATTAAAGACTGAATTACCCTACGACCCAGCAATAGCACTACTAGGAATTTATCCAAAGGATACAGGAGTGCTGATTCATAGGAGCACATTTACCCCAATGTTTATAGCAGCACTTTCAACAATAGCCAAATTATGGAAAGAGACCAAAGGTCCAACAACTGATGAATAAATAAAGAATATGTGGTTTATATATACAATGGAATACTATTGGCAGTGAGAAAGAATGAAATCCTGCCATTATGCAACAACATGGATGGAACTGGAGAGTATTATGCTAAGTGAAAGAAGTCAGTCAGAGAAAGACAGATACCATACGTTTTCAGTCACATGTGGAATTTGAGAAACTTAACAGAAGACCATGGAGGAAGGGAAGGGGAAAAGATAGTTTCAAACAGAGAGAAGGCAAACCATAAAAGACTCTTAAATACAAAGAACAAACTAAGGGTTGATGGGGAACGGGCAGGGGATGGGGAAAATGGATGATGAGCATAGAGGAGGGCACTTGTTGGGATGAGCACTGGATGTTGTATGTAAGCCATGAATCATGGGAATCTATCCCTGAAGTCAAGAGCACACTGTGTACTCTGTTGTTAGCTAACTTGACAATAAATTATGTTTAAATAAAAAAGAGATACAACCACATAAAAATGTCTTTCAGTCCTTGGTAATTTTTAAGAGTTCAAAGAGGTCTGGAAACCATATATTAGAGTACCACTAAACTAATTGGTAGATTGCCAATCTAGAAAGGGTCCGAGCTGGAAACAAATGAATCTTATCTGATACCAATGGTTTTATAGTTTTCTCTTGTTGTTGCCACAAATGAACACAAACGTAGCAGCTTAAAACAGCACACATATGATATATATATATATATATATATATATATATATATATATATATATACACACACACAATGGAATATTACTCAGCCATTAAAAAAGAATAAAGTATTTTCATTTGTACCAACATGGATGGTTGTAGAAGTATAATGCTAAGTGAAATAAATCAGGCAGAGAAAGATAAATACCACCATTTGGTTTCACTCATATGTGAAATTTAAGAAACAAAACAAACGAAGAAAGGAAAAAAGACACACACAAAAAAACAGACTCTGAACTATAGAGAACAAACTGGCAGTTACCAGAAGGGAGGTGGGTGTAGGGATGGGAAAACATGGGAAGAGGATTAAGTGTACTCTTATGATGAGCACTGAACAATGTATAGAATTGCTGAATCACTATGTTGTACACCTGAGGCTAACATAACACTGTATGTTAATTATATTGGAATTAAAAAAAAAGTAAAAATTATATATACATATATATACACATTCATATACACACACACACACACACACACACACACACACACACACACACACAATGTAAAAAAAAAAAAAAAAAACACCCAGACACATTAACAACAACAACAAAAACCCTAGGCCACAAGTGTTATCTCTCAGTTTCTCTGGGTCAGAAGTTCTGGTGTCAGATTCTCTGTTTCTGTCTCACAGGCTAAATTCAAAGATGTGGCTGGGTCTGCAGTCCTCCTGCAGTCCTCACCCAGGGTGCCCTCCATCCTCACACTTGAGATCTCCTGACCTCCTCCTCTGCTGTTCGATGGGAAAATACCCTGCTTTTGGAAAGCTCACCAGACCTGATTAGGCAGACCAACATAACCTCCAGAGTTTAAGATCAGTTGGTTTTTCAAAACATCTTCACAGCAGAGCCCAGATTAGCCCTTGATTAAAAAAGAGGGGCAGGTTCCTCAGGGGGCCATCTTGAGGATCCCACCACCCACAGTCTCTTCTCTTAATCACAGAGCAGTGCCTTCATTTTCTAGATCCTGTACCTTTCCTCAGACAGGTGCTATCCTGTGACTCTCTTTATTATCTGCCACATGCACCTCCAGGACTCCCTCCCCAGATAATCAAAGTAATTCTGACACTAACTAACTAACTAACTAACTCACAGGGACACAATTTCCATTTCTGTGTCTCATGCTAAGTGACAAGACCAGCATATTTTAAAGTTCCTTTTAATTCCTAATTTATATGAGTTTAAGAGAACCCTTTTTTGCACAGTGCACACACCTGGCCCTCGGCCTGGTGCTCTTACAGCACAATGACCATATTTTTCTCAGCATCTACATTTAGAAGAGCACTTAGGTAACAGGTACAGCAATGTTTTACTTAAAATATTAGATGAAGCAATAACATGAATATGACCAATATTTGGAGGAGCCAGTGGAGACTAGGCACAGACTCAAAGAAACATCTATAGCCTATAAAGCCATGACATACATTTTCACATTTTTGGTACTAATTTGATCACTTGTTCTCCTTGGAGCTATGTTGTTCATACCTTGTAATAACCTTGTGCAGAGCTATTTAGCATAGAAATGAGCTGTGGGTTAGTTAAATCAAGTTCTGCCTAAGACCAGCCATTTTCCATTGATATGACAACTTGCGAAAGATTTAACTGGATCTCCCATTTGGTCATCAATATCAGCATTGTCATATCACTTATTTACATAATGTAGCTGAATTTTAGCAATAATGTCAATGTTACCTCACAGCAGAGCATAGTCATGGTACAATTCAGTTTCATTACAGAACATATCAGAGGTATGTAAGAATTATAGTCGTATTTGTTATGACATTCCAACAGGTTTGGCCCTTGTCCATTTGCCAGATTATCATGACAGGTGTCATTATAATTAGCCAAGATTCACTGATTTCTCAGTTCCAGTCAATTGAAGACAAAACCAGTTACCCTATCTCAGTTTAAAGTCTTGTACTGAAACTAGTTTTTATTGTGTATCATTATATATTGATGAGGACACTCCGTTATTCCAAACAGTTCCTTTTCCTCCCAGCTGATGAATTTGATACATCTTAGAAGTTCGTGAGCTTTGTCATGCTGTACAGAGGCTGTCAAAAGGGTCTGCAGTCTCCACCACCACCCTGCCTGCATGGTGATGCCCTTTCTTTACATGGCAAAGATTTGCCTTTTATAGGAACCCACAAAAGGGTTCTTATACACCCTTTATTGTTCTTATACACCCTTTATTGGTTGTTTTCTGTGGAAATGTACATAAAGGCAGTGATGTAAACCTTCTCTTGCTCCTGTCTTCTGCCTTCTGACCACCCTGGTGTCTTTCCTACATGTCCCTGGGATCCTGCCTCCTTTTCCAGAACCTGTGAGGACAACAAACTTTTTGCTTTCCTAATATATCTCTGTGTCTCCTCATGTGGTCATACTTGACTCACCATTGCATTTAAAATGTATAAAACACTTGGTATGTGGCTTGCTTTCTTCACAGGAATATTGAAAATCAGAATGATTCTGAAAAGGTCTAATATTTGTCAATTTTGCAAACATTATGTCTTGTGCTTTTTGCATCATCTCTAATAATCTTTGCCTACCAATGGTCATGAAGACATTCATCTATTTTATTTTCTAAAGTCTACATGGCTTCAGGTTGTATATTTAAGTCTAAAAGATTCTATGTTAATGTGGTATTTATTATAGCACAAGGTGAAAATGCCACCTGCCAGATTTCACTGGGAGCAAAATGCCTTTCCCCATGTTGGTTTTTGGTATCCTTCATACGTGCCTCTGTTTGTACAGCATTCTCCTCAGGGCACCCTTGACCTCTGTGTTCCTCAGGCTGTAGATCAGCGGGTTCAGCATAGGGTTGAAAAGGCTGTAAAACAAGGAGAGGATCTTCTGTTGCTCCTCGGGGTGGTGGGATTTGGGGGCCATGTACATGACAATGGCGCTTCCAAAGAAGAGCCCCACCACGCAGAGGTGGGAGGAGCAGGTGGAGAAGGCCTTTCTGCGGCCCTCCCCAGACTGGATCCTCAGGATGGTGAACAGGATGCGCGTGTAGGACACCAGCACCAGGCAGAGGGGCCCTAGTAAGATAAATACACAGGCTGCAAAAATGACAACTTGGTTGAGCCAGGTGTCAGCGCAGGCCAGCTTGAGGACAGACAGGATTTCGCAGAAGAAGTGATTGATTTCATGAGGTCCACAGAAGGGCAGCCTCAGGATGAGAATTAAATGGATGAGGGCCAGGAGGAAGCTAAACACCCAGGAAGTGATGGCCAGGACTGTGCACACTCTCCAGCTCATGATGACAGTGTAATGTAGGGGATTGCAGATCGCCACAAACCTATCGTAGGACATCACGACCAAAATCAGGCACTCTGCGTGAGCAAAAGCTAGATACAAAAAAGTCTGCATAATGCAAGGAACAAAGGATATGGTTCTTCTCTGAGTCAAAAGATTTGCCAGCATCTTGGGTACATTGTTGGAAGCATAGGACATATCAATGATGGCCAGATGGGAGAGGAAGAAGTACATGGGGGTGTGCAGTCTAGAGTCTAAGCAGATAAGCCCTAAGATGACCCCATTCCCCAGAAGAGTGAGGGTATAGAAGAGACAGAAAAGTCCAAAGAGAAAAAACTCCAGTGCTGGATAAACCTGGAATCCCAGCAAGGTGACTTCTGTGACCCATGTCTGGTTGCTTCCCATGCTCCTATGGCAGAGACAGACAAATCATGTTCACACCCAGAAGATCAGAGTTCCAGGACAATCAAGACACAGAATATTACTAAATGTTACAGAATGAGCATTTTGAAATATACTACTCTGGGTGGATTTACGGTCATTTATCTTTAGATATGTTAAAAAACAGTGTGCTCATATAAACCAGAAAATTCCCCTTGTATCAATGGAATGGCAGGATATATATGTATATAATTTGTTATAGGTAATATTACAACATGATACATCATATACTGCACCTAAGAGCATACACACACACACACACACACACACACACACACACACATACACACACATACACACGTGCAAACATATGTTGTTTTGGAGGATTCAGGTGTTCTGGCTTCCCTTCAAGGCTGCGAGTCTTGATTATTACTAGAGTTAGAAGTGAGACAACCCAGATGGAACATCTGCACTGGAGGTATTTTTGTCTCCTAAGTTTGCTTGTCTTCTTGGTCCAAGATATGAAGTGATTAGGGTCCTTTTCTTTATATATGTTGCTTACTTATCCTTTTACCTTCACACATGCTTTTCTACCCATTTATTTCAGATTTGAAGTGCCTTCTAAGTAAATTCTCAATTTTATGATATCTTTAAAACTTTGTAAGCCCCTTGTTTTCAGCTCATACTCCCTACAAACATCTTCTGGTAGCTCTTTTCCATCTCCAGTGTTTGTGGTTTTATTCTGAGAGTTTTATTTACTACTTTATGACCATTAGATGCTGAAATTTGGGCACAAGTGAAAGAATTCTTTGGCTGCATGCAATGAACACATGTACATATCCTAAATTCAGGTAAATATGATAACATTTTTGCAGCTTTTTCAAGAATGAAACTCAAAAGGGAAAATGAATTTACATTAATAGCTATCTTGTAATTGTATTTTCTTTGGGTGTTTTCTCCTTTCCCTTCCATAACTTAAGACAGAGACAAATCTCAGAGCGTATTTTCTAGTGTGACAGAATTGTTTGTCATCAGGATGTCTTTGCTGCTTTGGCAATTCCTATGGCCATTAACTCCCCTCAGATCTTCTACACCTGTTACCATGCTGACTGCCCACTGCTGTTTTGATGTGTTCTGGGCAGGTCACAGGGAGTGGGGATAGGTGGAGCATTGGTTGGATATTTCTTTCCAGGGAGCTCCTCCTGGGAGGTGGCTAGGGTTGTCCAGAGGGAGAAATGGTCCTGGAACTGCCACGTGGTTATGTTATGCTGAGAAACCATGTGACCTGATGCTGTCCCTTTACACTCTCTTCACATTTTTCCCGGAAACAGCCTGAGACCTATCTTTACTTTCTAATTAGGCAGTAGTTTCAAATCCAACAGAACTTTCAAAATAATTTCATTGCTCTCTTTGTAAAAATTTAGATCCTCAAATTCACATTTTAAAATCAGGATTATATTGTATAGACTTTTTCAACTACCCTCTTCCCTTAATATAATGAACATTTTTCATGTGTTAAAATAATATTTTACAGATATTATTTAAAACTAATGCATATTCTATTATAATTTATTTAATTTCTTATTGTTGAAAAATTTTTGGTTCTTATTTCTCTTATGTTTATCAGCATTGAGATAAATATTCTTTCAAACTGAATTTCTGTCTATATTCACGGTTATTTCTTTAGGACATATTCTAAAATTCAAATTGCGGATGTTAGAGACATTTGAAAGCTTGTGATACCTATGATCAGCTTACCTGCAGGAAAAACATACCGATTTCTCCCTCTGACTGTGGGAGAATTGTGTTTCTCTCCCACATGGTCAGCAATACTAAGTATTACAAGTTACGAACTTTGAAAATGGAATATGTGAATAGTTTATACAGTTTAAATTTATATTTCAACAATCCATTAACACATACTCCTTGAGTACATCATCTGTTCTGGCCTGTTTCAAGCTCTCGAAGAACAGAGTAGACACAAAAGTAGACACATTCTGAAAGAGATACAGGTAGCGAAGATGTCAGGTGGTGTATTTGTAATCTATTCCTCATGTTTCCATTTAGGGGAGAAATCTCTCTCCCCCAGATGGAAACACTGCTCTCTATATGATTTGCAGAACAGGAAACAGGAAGTGAGGATGCCCTTTCTCTGCTCTCATTTTTGGCCATATACATTTCTACTCCTTCAGGTTAAAGCCTGCAGGAATATGTACTGTCCTATTTAGAGGTGGGAATGGGCTAATGATTGTGATTTTAATTTGGAGAGACATTTTGTTAAAGATATAGATCATGTTTTTCAATAAACATCACTAATAAAATATATATATTTTTAAATTTTTACCTGATTTCTTGGTTTATTTCTCTATTTCTTCAGACCAGGAATAAGGAGACACCATGGTTAATTACCACCCCTAAAAACCAAGAGCGAAGAAATAAAATATTTGTTGACAGTGGAAAGTATGATGAAGAAAATAAACAGGGTAATATGATTAAAAGTCACTTGGTTTGAAGGGGGGTGGTGGTTCTTTAAATGGGATTGTCAGGAAAAAAATCTCTCCGATAAAAAAACACATGGGTGGAATGTAAATGATGAAGGGGGGTGCACCCAGTCTAAAGCCAAAGTAGACGTTCCTTGCACAGGGAACCGTAAAGACAAAATCCCTGGGTGGGAAGGATTTAGTGGGGTCTGGGAACAGAAAAAATCCAATGTACCAGAACCATGGTGACCAAGAAGATGTAAAATATTCATTGTAATCCTGCTTATATTAAAAAAAAAGAAGAAGAAAAAAGGAACTCTCATAAAGGTTACAAGTTGGAGGTAGATTAAAATAGCTGGCTACTTTTATAACATAGAATATGATGCAGACATTTAAAAGGTTAATATAGATCTAGGGGTGTTTAGGTGGTTCAGTTTGTTAAGCATCTGACTCTTGATTTTGGCTCAGGTCATGATCTTATGGTTCAGGAGTTCAAGCCCCACAGTGGGTTCTGAACTGACAGTGAGGAACCTGCTTGGGATTCTCTGTTTCCCTCTCTTTCTGCCCCTCCCCAGCTTGTGTGCTCTCTCTTTCTAAAATAAATTTAAAATTTTTTTTAAAGTTTAATGTAGATCTTTGTACAGTGGAATGAAAAGGTTTCCACATAAAGTAAAAAAGATGTGTATATAGTATGATCCAACTTATATTTTAAAATATAAACATATTTACACACATGTCTTTTGTATATATATATATAAACATATATATATATACATATATATATATATGAAAATTCTGTAAGTTAAACATGAAATTGTTTATATTGATTATTTCCAGACAGTAGGATTGTATAGGGATTCATCTGTTATAGGAATTGTTTATTTGTCTGTTTAATAAACTTTATGCATTAATCAGGGGAAACAAGATATTTTCATTTAGGAAAAATCTATAATGTAATATAAAACTAAATTTGCACATTGTTCCTGCTCATCTTGAGAGTAATCCTCCCCAAATTTTACCAGGAATCTCACGTCAGAGCAGATTTTCTGAGAGTTTCAACTGGGAGAAATATATCAGTACATTATAAAAAATAGTAACCTTTGACAGGAATGGGGAAATGGAAAACCTCAAGCTCATTTTTTTTATGCAGACGTTTTTTTTCCTGAATCATCCTAATAGAGAAAAAGATCAAGATCTTCCTTCAAATAAAAGTAGAAATAGGGGCGCCTGGGTGGCTCAGTCGGTTGAGCTACCGACTTCGGCTCAGGTCATGATCTCACAGTTTGTGAGTTTGAGCCCCACTTCGGGCTCTGTGCTGACAGCTTGGAGCCTGGAGCCTGCTTCGGATTCTGCGTCTCCCTCTCTCTCTGCCCCATCCCCACTCATGCTCTGCTCGCTCTGTCTTAAAAATAAATAAAACATTAAAAATTTTTTTTAAAAAATTGAAATAGATCTGAAATCAGGTTGAAAATTATTGCAACACCTGCCAAAATGTGAACAGGAGCACAGGCAGAGCTGTGGCTTTGTACAGGCCAAAGGACCTTTGTCATTCAGAGACGCACACTGTATTGCCCTTTTAGTTTCCTTATTTGCAATGCAGCTTTTGGGGATTGGAGGTTAAAAACTGAAACACTGAGGACAGCAATAAAACCAGTACCTGTAAGCAGACTCAGAAGTGACAGAGAGTTTAGCTATCATCCAGTCCAGGAATCTTTCCATCAGGATCTTAGAAAAAGTCACTTAGAATCACCCTGCCTACTGGAGGGGACTTTTTATTCCAAGCCAGTTCATGAAGGCCTCCTCTTCCCCTGGATACTGTTCAAGTGGTACTTTCCTGTTCCCCTCTGTGAGTTCACTTTATTCATATTCTTGTGCTTGACCAGCGTGCTTACTAGTAGACAATGTGCAGAGTGAGCTGAATTGCAAATTTGAGAGACATTCACCCTCTTTCACAGGAACTTACATGTCTACGCCTATGTGGATTTGGTGTTTATCTTAGAAAAAAGGTGGTCATCTTAACTTCCTAGGTTTTGGGTGAACACTTCACTGGAGGTCCCAAGAAATAGCAACAAACTACAATTGGTAAAGTATCTTACAAAGTCACTCGAATATTACGGATTTTATTTGGGCTGATAGGTCTACTTTTGACTTGTTTTTAAATTCATGCAAAGAGAGCACAGTTAAAGGATGTATATTGAACTTCCAATTAGCAGATATGAAATGGGAAACTGTCCAATTGTTTGGACAATGCATATGTAATGACAGAATGGAATATGGCATTTTGTGGACAGACCAAATACTGTATTAATGGGTCCCAGTGAATCAAACCAAATAGGGGGGTTCAGAGAGCTCCTAAAGCCCAAGTCCTCCAGGAACAGGAACATCTTGTCAACATTTAAGGCTCTTCTTGAATAAGCACATTCTGTCACCAGGGAAAGCAAGGCAAAAGTAATGACAGAAAATTTGATAATGCCTTTAGAAACAAGTCTTATATGCAGGTCTTAGAGCTAATAAAGACACAGGAGGCAGGAAAGACTAAATTTCTTTCCAAAGATTACCTTTGGATGAGTCATAGGAGATGAAATGTGATAAGAGCTTCATATTATCAGGTGGGCAGGAGAAGGAAGGTAGGCTGAGCACAGAGCCTGTGCCCAGGACAGGCTCTCTGGGCCTGAGATGGAATCCTGAGAGTGGACCAAAGGAAAAGCACAGTGGGCTCATCTGTGATGGGTCCCTCGTGTTCCTACTGCGCCCAGGCCAGTGACCCTGGACAGCCGACACATGGATGCGTCAGCTATCAGCTACGCCAGTCATTAGCTTCCCTTTCCCAAATGATTAGAATTGTCTGATTAATCCAAGTGCATAATGAAAGCAATCTGGACTTACGGAGTTTTACATGTAATTTGTTTTCTAACACATCTGGAAGAAACTAGTAGCCTATTTCCAAAATGGCAGGAATGAATAAAGAGGCAAATAGAATTCTTAGCGAAACAATTTGTTTCATCAAATGTGAACTACAGACACACTGTATGTCATGCAGGATGTGAACTGCACCCTTTTACAGTTTTGTAGGAAGGTCGCGAGGAGACCACTCTATAATGACGGCTAACTACACATACTAGTTGCTGGTCAGCTCATCTGTGAGGACAAGGAAAATAGAATGCAATAGAAGGTGAGAGCATTTTTTTCCTTTTAAATGTTGGCATGGTTTTGCATTTTGAATTTCACAGCTCAAGTCAGGTTTGGTTTTCCTTTGAGAAAAAGCCTGTGGCAAATAACAAAGAGAAAAATGTCTACAATGATTTCTTTTAGTGCCACCTTAGCTACATATTAAAGAAAGATCTTCAGTGCACAGAACAAGGGCAAGTTTCGTGGATACATTTCTCTGTTCTTCCACAGCATGAAAATTCACAGGGACTGAAAATAGCAAGATCCTGAGCAAGGATGAAAGCACCATGGTTAACAGTGCTGATCAGAGCATCACCCCAATCTCCATTCTGCAAGGTGAGCTTATGAACTAAAGCCACTTAGTCTATGCCTCACTGCTGCTGTTTGTTTGTTTGTTTGTTGAGCACGCTTCACGCCCAGAACAGAACCCAATGCCGGGCTTGAACTCAGGAGCCAGACAGAGATCAAGACCTGGGCTGAGATCAAGAGTCGGACACTTAACCAACTGAACCACCCCGGTGCCCCTCAACTCATTGTTTTCATCCATAAAAAAGTGACAACAGATGTCTAAAGGGTGGTGGTGAAGAATAACTACATTAAACTGGCATATAATACGAGTTACAGAAAGGTTAACTGTGGCTAATAGCATTAATGAGACCACAAATGTCGAGAAAGAGTCCAAATCATCAGCATTAGTGATCCAACAAAATCATGACATTGTAAACTCACATTTATCTTGCCTCCGTTTGGTTATTTTGGAGTTGAAATAGAAAACGCACCACTTTTGCTTCAGATTCTGAGTCTCCCTCTTGCTCTCTGCCCCTCCCCCCACTCGCACTCTGTCTCTATCAAAAACAAATAAACATTTAAAAAATTAAAAGGAAAAAAAAGGGGCACCTGGGTGACTCAGTGGGTTAAGCGTCTGACCTCAGCTCAGGTCATGATCTCACGGTTTTTGAGTTGGAGCCCCGCATGGGACTCTGTGCTGACAGCTGGGAGCCTGGAGCCTGCTTCGGATTCTGTCTGTCTCTCTCTCTCTCTCTCTCTCTGCCCTTCCTACACTCACGCTCTGTCTCTCTACCAAAAATAAATAAACTTTAAAAAAAAAAAGAAAAAAGAAAACACACCACATTACTTTCATTTCTGTTAATGTTTTTATACACTGATTTAAAAAATTAAGTTTCAAACAGATTTTAAAGAAAAGGAAAAATCCTTTAAAGGAAACTCACTCCCGGATTCAGGAAGAAAACACAGGTTTTAAAACTCAAAAATCTCTTGAAAGGAAAGGAGGCTGTACTGTGGGTATTTAGCACTGACCCACAGTGAGAGTATGTAATGATCACTCTGAGGGAGAGTCCTGGGGTGTCAAAGATGGGGTTCTGGGGCAATTTGCACACTTACTCAGAAATTACTTAGCATCTTCCAACAGTGACTTCAAGACTTGATCTTACCGAGCAGGAGTGTAACAAACAAACATGGATTCTGAGCTCAACTGCCTGAGTTTCCATTCTGACGTGGCTACATACGTAGTTTTGCAACCTCTCTGAGCCTCTCCCTTCGTCAGCATCACCAGCTGCGAAATGGGTTGAACGATAACCCTACCTCATGGGTTAACTTACACAAGACATTTAATAAGTGCTTAGTGATCTATTGGGGATTTAGAAGCCACCATGCAGAGTAACTTCTGGATCCAATAAGGAAATATGTTAAGAATCATAATGTTCCTCTGCTGAAACAGAACAAAAAGAGAATCAGTACATCAACAGACCCGGGTTTCCCTTGTAAGAGAATGCCATCTGTCTCCCGGGCAAGCGATAAGCGGGTCCTGTTTGGGCAGACGATGTTTCCCAGTGTCTGCAGGGGCAGGCATTTAACAGGCAGGGAAGGAAGATCCGTCTCAGGGCAAGGAGCCACTTACCTGTGACTTCAGGATTTTTTTATTTGTAAGGAGAGACACCTGGGCCACGTGACCTCTGAAGTTCTTTGTAGCCCTTTAGTCAGACCGTATCCTACTTGCTGATTCCTCTTCTCTCACACAGTCAAGACAAAGCTAAGAGCTGCCACGTGAGGACGATGAGGGGAGTGTGGACAGATGGTCCTGGAGGGCCAGAAGCAGACAGGGAGCGGTACCTAGAGATCCTCACCAGGACTCTAGTTCTGAAGGTAGGCTTAGGGCCACATGGAAGGCAGCTAGTCACTAATGCCCAGAGCCAGCAATTTCATTCCTACCCCCTTTCCCCATATCCCACCTGCAAACCCCTTCTAGGGGCTAATGAACCACATTTACTTACAGTGGTATAATCTGTGTTCTTTTCTTCAAACATAGCCTTGGGTTTAAAAGAAACCGCACCGGGAAGGACCGAAATTAACTCTCCTGTGCAAAAGGGGTCTCATCGGGAGGTGAAGCCCATAGACACGGTTCTCTTGGCGGAACCTGATGATAGATCTGCTTCCGCAAGCAAGGGCTTTCTTCTGTCGTCACCTGAACCCAGCTCCCTCCCTGCAGACACAGATAATGATTCCAGGGACAGAACCACATAGCATTCCATCCACTCCCATTCTCCTCAGGGAGATGTAGAGTTTGCTACTTTTCTTTCGGCAGGCGAACCACTAAACAGATTTCCCACGTGTATTCATTTTGCTCTTTCGATGTCCCCTGGGAATTTTTATGTGCATTTGCTTGGGATTTGTGTGTGTGTGTTTGTGTTTGCTTGGGATTGGGTGAGGTCAGGATGTCTCTAAACAATGCAAGACCCTGGCACAGAAAATTAAAAAATTCAAGATCATGTCATAAATTAATTTCTCTCAATATGTATTTTACCAGCCTTAAAATTTCCCCACACTGGAATTCTTTCTGTTTGTAGAAGAGAGGCTGTGATCGCTTGATCTTTCATGGTAGGGGTCCCATGGGTCCTGTTAAGACATCATCTCGGAGAAATAGATTTCTCCTAATAGAGGAATGTTATTGCCAGATAATCACTGAACATTTCTGACTTACAAGTATTTTTGACTTGGCAGTTTAGATATATTTCTCCCTTAATTTTCTTTTTTTTTAAGACATTTTAATGTTTATTTTTAATTTTTGAGACAGAGAGACAGAGCATGAGCGGGAGAGAGGCAGAGAGAGAGAGGGAGGCATAGAATCCACGAAGCAGGCTCCAGGCTCTGAGTTATCAGCTCAGAGCCCAACGCGGAGCTTGAACCCATGAACTGTGAGATCATGACCTGAGTTGAAGTCAGACGCTTAACTGACTGAACCACCCAGGTGCCCCTCTCCCTTAATTTTCTGAAGTTTATCCTCCATTTCAAACTTCTTGAGATTTCTGGACCACATTTTACTTCTTCATCCTGAGTTAAGACTTACAGTTAAAATGAATTTCTCTCTCCCAATCTCTCTCTCTCACCCTCTCTCGTGCACTAAGTGATGTTTGATGATAAGAAAGTCCTTCCACTTCTAACTTCCAGAGGGTCTATCTACAGTTTCAGTTCTTAAACTGTGGTAGAAAAGGCACTTCATAATAAAGGTAATGTATTTAATCTATTGGACAGGGGATTAAAAAAAAAAAATATATATATATATATATATATATATATATATGGAGGCGAGGCATATTGGAGTTATTTCTTTTCTTAAAATAACCTGGGTCGGATAGAGCCTCCCTCCACATACCTCCTTATTCTTCAACACACACTCTGAATTTTATTCAAGTACTACTCCCCGACTGCTCCCACTCTTGAAATGCTTATTCCTGGGGCGCCTGGGTGGCGCAGTCGGTTAAGCGTCCGACTTCAGCCAGGTCACGATCTCGCAGTCCGTGAGTTCGAGCCCCGCGTCAGGCTCTGGGCTGATGGCTCGGAGCCTGGAGCCTGTTTCCGATTCTGTGTCTCCCTCTCTCTCTGCCCCTCCCCCGTTCATGCTCTGTCTCTCTCTGTCCCAAAAATAAATAAACGTTGAAAAAAAAAAAAAAAAGAAATGCTTATTCCTTGTTCCAAGTCAATTTTATCCTTGTAGTGTCCATTTCACTTCAAACATAATACCAATCCTTCAAAGCACTCAGGGAGCCCTCTTCACCTATCCAAACCCCAACTGGTCTCCCTTCTCTGGAAGACTAACGGCACTTACTATAACATCCTTCAAAATTGTGCTTAAATAATTTTACACCCTTATTATTTTTATTGTTTGCATTTCCTGTATTTTACAAGGAAAACAAGATTGTTACAGAAGAATATGTTTTACTCACCAATACCCAGATAGAGCCAAGTTGGTGCATCCTCATTCAAATATGTATAGTTACCACTTTTATTTCTTTTGATTGAACAGTATGATGATATTTAACACAGTGTATTGTGGATACAAAGGAGCTTATAGTTTGTCTCTACTATTTTGTTTCTAATCTTTGAAGTGGAGGAAGCCAAAGCATTCCTTGTGAAAAGTCTTAGACTTCTTTTATTATCAATAATTCTATTGCCTAATATTTTATATTTTAGTGAGAATAGGAATTATAAAGTATACTTGGCTCTATCATTAGTGATGGACCTTTATTAAAGAAGGTCAGTATAGGGGAGCCTGGGTGGCTCAGTTGGTGGTTGAGCATCCGACTTTGCCTCAGGTCACGATCTCATGGTTTTCAAGTTCGAGCCCTGTGTCGGTCTCTGTGCTGACAGCTCAGAGCCTGGAGCTTGCTTCAGATTCTGTGTCTCCCTCTCTCTCTGCCCCATCCCCACTCATGCTCTGTCTCTCTCTGTCTTAAAAATAAATAAAACATTAAAAAAAAATTTTTAAAGATCAGTATAGAGATAGAAGTGTTTACAGATCACAAATACAATACCTACATATCATGTTAATATTTTGCCATCTCTGAGACAGAAAATCCTCCTGCAGAGGGCATGAGTCTGTTCCCTTCCTTTCCCTTCCCTTCCCTTCCCGTCCTTTCCCTTCTCTTCCCTTCCCTTCCCTTCCCTTCCCTTCCCTTTCCTTTTCATTGTACCTTGCACATAGAATTTCAATGGGGCGTTTGAAGAAGATAAAATAGTATAAATGATGATAAGAAATGAGAAGTGTTGATGACTGTTTTCACCACGACTTCTGTCATGATAAACATCTCTAACTGTATGAAGCTGTTTAAGGATGTGCTCCATCAAAACAAGGGGACTACACTGAGAAAGAGGAAGACATGAGATTAATGAACTAAGGAGTCTAACACGGGGTAAAGGCAGATGGTATTGCCAGGGAACAGCCAGTCCAGATAGAAGGAGAATGGAAATCTCCTGAAGGATGGACATATTATTTGAGGTGGCTGATGGGAATTGAAAGATAGAGAAAACCTTAGGAAGAAGGACTAAGAGTCCAGGTGGGGGAAAAACACAGCAATTGGTTACTATCACCTTTATTACTTGTATCTATAAGCTGTTAATTGCTATATACTTCCTGCTTAGAAATCAGGTGAGGGAAAATATTAGCCTAATAAAGAGTTTTCTTTTTTTTTTTTATTTTTAAAAGTTTATTTATTTATTTTTGAGAGAGAGAGAGAGAGAGAGAGCTAGCATGCACACAGGAGGGGCAGAGAGAGGGAGAGAGAGAATCCCAAGCAGGCTCAGTGCTAATAGAACTTGAACTGATGCCGGGCTTGAACTCATCAACCATGAGATCATGACCTGAGCTGAAACCAAGAGTTGATGTTTTACTGACTGAGCCACCCAGGTGTCCCAAGAGTTTTCTATACAAACTTGTTCACACGCTGATGTGCTGTGGATAAATGGACTTCGGTGGGGGTGTTGTTTCTTTCTTCCAGCAGATTTTTCCAGAAATTGTGTCCCCTTGGTTGGGTTGATCAATGCGACAACGACACTATATTGCACCCTGCTCAGGATTGGAGAGTGGGTGCTGACCACTACTGTCTTCCCTAATCAAATGTTTATCATAAACCAGTAATGTGTCAGACACTAAGGGATACAACTGATGAAGACAAAATCTGTATTCCCCTTGCTCACATTCTAGTGGTAAACAGGAGAGCTACACTCATGTTACCCTCTTTCTTAAAAGTCTCCATGCTCCTTTTTTTAAAAATATTTTGTAATGTTCATTTATTTTTGAGAGAAGAGAGAGAGAGAGAGAGCACCAGTAAGAGAGGGGCAGAAAGGGGACAGGGGATCCAAGACAGGCTCTGTGCTGACAGCAGAGAGCCTGATGTGGGGCTCAACCCCACCAACTGTGAGATCATGACCTGAGCTGGAGTTGGACGCTTAATCGACTGAGCCACCCAGGAGCCCCAAAGTCTCCATGCTTCTTTACCAGCCTCTCTCTCCACCGACTTTTAGGGGGAAAAATGATTTTTTTGTTGTTGTAAAATGGAAATGAGCTCCATATGTAAAAAAATAAAGCAATTCTGAAAAGTACAAAGAAAAAAAATCTAAAATTATTCCAGGTCAAAGCACCCTGAAATAACTATTGTGGCTAAATAGCTCAAGAAATCCCAGAGATTTCTTCATGTAAATAAACAAATTCAGGGCTAATAGGACAGATGGATGAATAATTTAACAAAATGTAATCACATGATATTTTAGGAAAGTATTTTCACTCTTTATTTTGTGTAAAAGAATATTTTCCCCAAATGAAAATAAGCAGTTCAGAAAAATACAACAATATCACCCACACATTTGGTTAGTAGACTCCCACATATCTCTGTGTACTTGGATAAATAAATGGAGGAAAGGATAAATAGATAACATTTTAATGAAAATTATTTCATATTCCTCATGCTATTTTTAAGTGTGTGTGTGTGTATACAATCTAGCAGAAAGAAAATTAAGTTCCCACTATGTAACTAAAATGTTTATTCTAGTTCAGAGTCCTTTTTAATCTTATCAGATTCTTAATACAATCTCTTTGATATAACAATTTTTCATTATATTTAGAGGTTGTAGCCTTTAGGTTTTTAAACATTATGCCTTATTGTGAGAGAGTATCCATTGGATCCCTAATACTAAAGGATAAGAAGATTAGCACACTTCAATTTCCTACTCAAGATTTCAGAAATCTTGCATCAGAACTTGAACCATTTAGCAGATACTATTGGTTGTCTGCCTTATGGCCATTACCACTTCCTGAGCTAGTACTGATATTCTTGAGGTATTAGATAGTAAACTTATCAGAGAAAGTGGGTCTCACTGATTAAACCATAATGGATCTAAGCCAAGTTCTCAATTTCATCCTCTTTGTCAGTGACTATTTAGAGATCACCATTTGGCTCAATATTGGCCAACGAAATACAAGGAAAAATCTGCTGAGAGGGAGTAATTATATGTCAGAAAACTCTCCCACCCAAAACATCTGAAAATGGCTCATCTACCAGGTGGACAGGAAAGAGAAAAATCTCCATTTTACCCTTATTCTTAAGGTCTGTTTATTTTGTAAAAAGTGATTTGGGTACAAAGATAAACTGGAGTGATATGATAGAAAATCACCTGTTCCAGACACGTGTGACTCTGAAATATGCTGGTCTTTGAGGAGGTAATGTCTGAGACCCAATAAATTAGAAGAACAGGTAGAAGAGGACTCCATGTCTTGTCTTTCCACTCTTTTTACGCCCTTTATTGATTGATAGACATTCTTAATTTTAATCTAGTCAAATTCATCAATGTTGTCTTTTGTGACTAACAATTTTGTATGTTATTTTAAAAATCCTTCCCCTTCTTATATTTTAAAAGCTTTATGTACAGTTCATGTTTGACACTTAGGTCTTGAAAACACTAGGAATTGAGGTTTTTTTGCCCTTTGAGTATCTACATGGTTCCTTAAGTGCGCCGGCTCTCTTTACTGCAAAGCCCTTCCTTTCCCCCACTGAACTGCCATGGCACATCTCTAATATAGCAGGTGTCATTTTATAAAGGCATGAATCTTGCTTCTGTGTTTCATACACTGTTCAGTCTATTTATTGGTGAGTGCCTGGAAGAGCAGCACGTTGTCTTATTTACTGGCGCTTTATGGCACACGGAAAAATTAAATACTCTCACCTCATTCTTGATCTTTTTAAATAGTACTTGGACTAGCCTTGGCCCTTTGCATTTTAGAATCAGCTTGTGAAATTCTGCACATACCCACACCACTGAAATATTGTAGGATATTGATTAGGACTACATTAAATATATTAATCAATTTGAGGAGATTGGATCTTTATAATATTACGTTTCCCAGTCCAAGAAGTTGGCATATTTCATGTTGTTTACCTGTGTATTTACCAACTGAGCCACCCAGGCACCGCAAGTTACTATTAGAACTCAATAAAGTTTTCTAATTTTGTCTTTATAGTTTTTTGTACATAGTTTGTTAAATTTATTCCTAAGAGTTTTAAAATGAAGTCCTATAGTCTCACTAGCATTTTGCAAAATTTCATTTCAATTATTTGTTGTTATATAAAAAACGTAATTGAGGGGCGCCTGAGTGGCTCAGTCGGTTGAGCATCTGACTTCGGCTCAGGTCATGATCTCACAGTCTGTGAGTTTGAGCCCCGTGTCGGGCTATGTGCTGACAGCTCAGAGCCTGGAGCCTGCTTCGGATTCTGTGTCTCCCTCTCTCTCTGCCCCTCCCCCACTCATGCTCTGTCTCAGAAATAAACATTAAAAAAAATTTTTTTAATGTAATTGATCGTTGTATTGATTTTGTATCAAGCTGCTTTGCTAAAGTTTCTTATAATTTTAATAATATATCAAAAGATTTCTTTGGATTTCCTACATCTATAATCATGTCATTTGTATATAATCACAGTCTGTTTATTCCTTTGCAAGTGTGTGTGTGTGTACATGTATTTCTCCTTTTTGTCTAACTGTGCCAGTTAGGGTCTCTAGTAAAAAGGTTAAAGCACAGAAAACAAGTGGTGATAGTCTACATCTTTATCTTATTTTTTATCTTACAGGGAAAGGTGCTAGCATTTCAGCAGTAAGAATGATATCTGTTATATGTGTTCTTTTGTTTTTTGGTAGATCCTCTTAGGAATACTTACTGTTATAGTAGGTTTAAAGAGTTTTATCATGAATTGATGTTGAATTTTGTCAAACACTTTCTTGGATCTACTGATATATATCTTTTTAATGCGGTGAATTATTTTCATTGTTTTAATGTTAGGCAATTCTTGCATTTGGAAGATAAAAACTTTATCAAAATGTAATATTATTTTGTGGACTTATTTTACTAATATTTTCTTCAAGATATTTGCATCTCTGTTCATAAATAGGATTAGACTACAATTTTCTGTTTCATAACGTTTATCTCAGGTTTTGTATTAATGGCTTAAATGGTAAGAGTATTTATATTCTCATTTTATAAGAAATCCAAAGATAAAGACTACTGAGTTTGTTAAATTAAGGGACTCAAAGTGCATTCAAGGACCCAGAACCATGAGGAAAACTCACAGGCTTGGAATACTCCAAACCACCTCTCACACTGATGTCTTCTTCCTCAGAAATCTCCTCAGGGCACCCTTCACCTCAGCATTCCTCAGGCTGTAGATCAGCGGGTTTAGCATAGGGTTGAAAAGGCTGTAAAACAATGATAGTATCTTTCTTTGTTCTTGAGAATGGCGGGATTTGGGGGCCATGTACATGACAATGGCACTTCCAAAGAAGAGCCCCACCACGCAGAGGTGGGAGGAGCAGGTGGAGAAGGCCTTTCTTTGGCTCTCTGAGGACTGGATCCTCAGGATGGCGAACAGGATGCATGTGTAGGACACCAGCACCAGGCAGAGGGGCCCGACTAAAACAAACACAGAGCCCACAAAGAGAACAGTTTGGTTGAGTCTAGTGTCAGCACAGGCCAATTTGAATACGGACATGATTTGACAGAAAAAGTGGTCGATTGTTTGTGGCCCACAAAAGGGCAACCTCAGGATGAGAGTAATATGGACCAGAGCCAAGAGGAAGCTGAATATCCAGCAAGTGGCAGCCAGGATAGTGCACACTCTCCAGCTCATGATGACAGCGTAATGTAGGGGGTGACAGATGGCCACATACCTATCATAGGACATTACCACCAAACTTGTACACTCTGTGACAGCAAGTGCCAAATACAAAAAAGTCTGAAGTAGGCATGGAGCAAAGGAGATGGTTTTCTTCTGCATTGTAAGATTTGCCAGCATCTTGGGGACAATGCTTGAGGCATAGGACATGTCGACAATGGTCAGGTTTGAGAGGAAGAAGTACATGGGGGTGTGCAGTGTAGAATCCCAGCAGATGAGCCCCAGGACCACCCCATTTCCCATCAGCGTGAGGCTATAGAATAGCAAGAAGAACCCAAAGAGGAAAAGTTCAAGTTTGGGGTCAACCTGGAATCCCAGCAGGATGACTTCTGTGATCCATGTCTGATTGCTTCCCATGTTCTTTTGACACACAGACACAATGCCACATGTAGGATAGGAGTTTTGGAGCTGAGGGGTAGAAAAGGAGAAAGGAATGATCTGTTCATACAGAGTGAGAATTTATGCAGGGGCCACAAATCAGTAATTCATGGATCCAATCCAGTCCAAAGTCTGTGGTGTTGACCTGTCCATTTGGCTTTTGGAGACATTTAACACATTTAGTTATTTACCGATATTAAAAATTAGTAGGCTTCACATAAAAATTGGAGTCTCTGGCTACTGTTTAACAAATAGAAGAAATGTCATTTCTTGAAATTCACTGTAAGCAATAATCAGCTGCAGCTAATAAGGAGATAGAGTCAGATTCTCTTCCATTTACCTCCACTTCCACTAATTTCTATTTTCTCCCAGAAATACTATTAACAATAATAACAGACACTAACAATGTTATCATTGCATTTATACTATTGGTTGTATATTTAGTTAAGAAGAAAGACCTGTGCTCAAGAGGGGTTCCTTAGCCTTCCTCTACTTCAAACACATCAAGATGAGAAATCAAAATATAAAATACAACCCCCCAAATAGATATCCAGAGTTTAAAATGAGGTCATTCCCACAATGCCAGAAATGAATCAGAAACATGTATGCTCCAAGCGTGAAGGCAGAAAGTTACACCCGGCACTCAGCTCTTACAGAGTCAAGGCAAGTTTTGGGAGATGGAATATACTAATATAATCGCTTAATCCTAAGGGCTTGGATATAAAAAGCAGTTTAAAACAGCTATTGGGCTGCTGGATAAGGTGACTACAAAGAAGACAATATGCTTCCTGGGTCTCTCATTAGATCACCAGAGCCTGAGACACTATTATATTACATATTACATTTTATATATTGTATATGCAGGGCTCATGGAGCTGGGGTGAAGAATAACAAAAATTCAAAATTACAAGACAGAGAGAAAGAAAAGGTGGAAAAAGCAAAAAAGCATGCTAAAAAAAATCTTTCACTCAGCAGGTGTGCCTAAACACTTATTTTGGGAAAAATAAGTCCTACTAAATAGGAAAAACAAAGTAAACATTTGGAACTTGAATTCACTCAAGATTTAATAAAGCTATGGCACAATCTCCCAAAGACTCCAAGAATGGTTAGGATGCTCCAATAAATTAATAAAGGCATAACAATTACTAAAATGCTTGATAAATTAAGAAAAATGAATAAGGTAGCCATAAAAAAAGAGTGTATAAAATGAATCAAGCACACACATTTGAAATAAGACATGATGCCACATCATTTTGTAACCAATAAGGAAGATCATTTCCAGACCTCACATTAAAGAGAGAAATAGTGCATTGGAAGGTCACATTTAAGAACCCTCCCAGATGTTAATACAGACAAACAAAGGGGTACCATTTTGAAGGTGCAGTCTTGAGACATGATTAATCTGACTGAGCAGCTAAACTTAGACGTCGTAAAGTTTCCAGAGCAAAAGAATGGAGAGAACAGTGAAGATATAATACTTGAAGAGATTTCACGAAATCAACTCAAAATAGAACTCAAAAATTCAAAATAGACCTAAATCCTTAAATGATAAAAAAAAATGCATTCCACTTAAGGAGTGCAAAAATTAAATGTACAGTCAAGCAAAATGAGGTATTTTTCATTACTGAAGAATATGTGAATCTTCAGATAAAAAAATGTATTCTGATAACAGAATAGTATAAATAAAAATTCCCAGTGATTGCAAGTTCTTAACAATTATCTCTCCAACTGTCATCTTTCCTCCATCGCCTACATTTCACTGTATCTAGATCCTGTGGGTCTTTTATTCAATCGATGTGTAGTCGATCAACTTATGTCCCTTCCAAAATCCTTTCAGATTGTTTTTCTTTTTCTCTTCACCACGTGATAGACTTTTTCATAACTATACCCTAATTGTACGTTTACTCTATGACTGACACCAGGTTAACATTTATCCCATCTACCTAATTTTTTAAAAATTTAAATGACTTTACTTTTCCTTCCTAAGACTTTAAAGGTGATTCTTACCATACACATTGTTCTTGATTCATTATAGTGCTCTTTTTATTTCATTCATAGGTTTCATGATTTTGTCATAGCAGCAATAATTTCATTTGTGTCTTCAGCAACTTTTGTTAGACTGTTTTATCATTTACTTTTTCCAGGATTAAGAGGAAGTACTAAGAGTTACCAAAGGTAAAAACAATGAAATACATAGGAAGGACAATTCAATGGCCGCTGATGGCAGGAAAGGGTCTGAGGACATAAGCTACTGCCTTTAATGTGCCAAAGAGGTAAGCTGATATTCCAAAATTTTGTATCTTCAAGAACTCTCTCGAATGAATGAGAGCAAAGTGACACATTATTGGATATACAAATAAGAAGGGTATTGATACCTACAGATCCTTCCTAGTACACTATTAAAGTATATTCCTCAGGAAGAATAAAAGCGAACTAGAGGTAAATCAAAATACACAAACAATATTGACACAGCACTCGAAAAATTATGCTGGTAAATTTTATAGCCTGTGGATTATAAAATAATTTTTGGTATTTTGAAGAGGTGAGATGAAATCTTTTAAAAATACTAACTAAACAAGGAAGGGATGTTTGATAAGTGGCAAGTGCTGAGATTCTTGATAAGAATTGAAACCCCAGTGACTTTAAATTTTTTAGAATAATTTATTAAACTTGGATATTACCAATTAATGAAAATCATCAAAAACAGACATCAAATCTACAGTTTCCAAAATTATAAGGCAAATAAAATAGATTAAAAACATTATCAATCCAGCAGCAGGCAGAAGGGAAAAAAGGAGAAAGAAACAAAATTTTGATCGAAAACACAAAATAAGCTGGCATTAATCAATGTGTATATATATTATCACATTACATGTAAATATAAGTCACTAAAAGACAGAGTTAATCATAATAGATGGAAATCAGAAAAACAAGTTACAAAACCCTTCAAGAATCATACCTAAACCACTCAAACATAAGTCCAACTCTCTCTGTGTCTCTCTGTCTCTCTCTCACACACAAACATACACAAAGGCTAAAAAATTAAGTGAAAAAAGGGGGAAAAAAGAGAAAAAAAGAAATGACAAAACAAGTTCTTGGCCACATAAACACGTAATACCATTCCAAAGCATTTATTGGCACAGAGGAGATACTGTACAATACTAATTGGGAAAAAAATCCACCAACAAGATAAAATTCAGGACCCATTTCCTAAAAACAGACTTAGCAAACTTCAAATAGAAAAGAACTTCAGGGGAATCTGGGCAGCTCAGTCAGTTAAGCATCTGACTCGATTTCAGCTCAGGTCATAATCTCACAGTTCGTGAGATCAAGGCCCACATGGGGCTCTGTGCTGACAGCACAGAACCTGCTTGGGATTCTCTTTCCCTCTCTCTGCCCCTTCTCCCCCCTTCTCAAAAAATAAGTAATAAAAAGAAAAGGACCTTAATCTGAGAGAGAGTACTTACAAAACCTATAGAAATATTATACCTAATTAATGAATAGTAAAAGCTTTTTCTCTGAGTTAGGAAACAAGCTTACTGTGCTCCACTTACACTAATGTCTAGTTAGCAATGACTCTATAGCCAGAAATAAAGCAGAAAAGAAAAAACAAAGGGCATAAGAATTAAAATGGAGAATATAAAATGTCATTATTCACAAAATCACAATTACGTATTAGAACATTTTTAAAAATTTATAGATAAATTATTGAAATCAATGAGTGATTTTGTAAAACTCTGAATTCAAGGTCAATGCACAAAATGAAGGATGTGTGTGTGTATGTGTGTGTGTTTATAGATTGGAAAATTTGTAAAGTTCCAAATCTCTCCAAACTGATCTATACTTTCAATGAAATTCAAATCGGAATCCCAGCAGGTTTTTTTTACATGTGGAAATTAATAATCTTATTGTAAATGTTATATGAAAATGCAAAAGGTCAAGGATAGCCATGGGAATCTTGAGAAGGAAGAATGAGGTAAAAGGAGTTAGTCCATCAACTACCAATACTTATCACAAAGTCACAGTGATTAAGTCAATGTGGTATTGGGCAAAACAAACAGATCAATGGAACAACTTGATTGACTCAGAAATTCGGAAACACGCACACACTCATGCATGCACATTCAAGTGCACTCATATGATCTACAGCAAAGGTGGCACTGGTATTTGTGATACATGATGCCAGGTCAGTTAACTATCTATGTGGAACAAAATTAAAACATGGCCCCTACTACACCTAATACACAAAATAAACTCCAGGTAGGTTTTAGATCTAAATGTGAAAGGGGAGAACAAACTTGCCAGAATACAAATTAGAGGATCTTAGAGCTGCAGATATTTCTTACACAGAATCCAAAGAAAAGATTTTCTCATTACAATATTAAACACACTGATGTGGATTCTCTTACTTTTTTTTTCTTTTTGCATTTTTAAAATTTAAGAACAACACATTTTTGCTTTGTTTTTTTTTCAAAAACACTTTTTGGGACCCTTGGGTGGCTCAGTTGGTTGAATGTCCGAGTGCTGACTTTGGCTGAGGTCATGATCCCAGGGTATGGGATCCAGCCCTGTGTTGGGCTGCACACTGAGTGTAGAGTCTGCTTAAGATTCTTTCTCTCTCTCTCTCCCTCTGCCCTTCTCCCCAGCTCACATGTGCACTCTCACAAAAAAAATAAACTTTAAAAATTAAAAAAAGAAGCAATTCTCAAAAGTGACTTAATAAAGAGCTCATTTAAATTCTTTAAATTTTATAAAGCAAATGATGTCACTGAACATGGTGCCAGACACAGAACAGAGGTGAAATCGTTTAGTAGTAGTGGCTTTTACCACATTTCCATGAGCTGTACTTTCCTCTAAACTTTACTAAGTGACAATAGTGGTCACATAATTCCATTCTAGGATCTGACAAAGAGTTTCCCTAGGATGAGGACTCCCATCCCTGAACAGTAAGCCTGGAACGCCAAATAAGAATAAGCAAATCAGGCACCTCTCCCAGCTTCACTGATAAAGAAAAAATAATAATGGAACTTTGTCCAATAGGTATAGGATGTGTCCCTGCCACTGATCAACACCTCCCTCCTGGGAGGCTTATAAAAGAAGCCCCAGTGTTCTCACTTTCCTGGTTGGAAAATATCTCTAAGCTGTAGTAGGAGCAGTTACTTCAGTTGGGGAAGAAATGACAGGTCAAGGAAAATTGCAGAAGATCTCTGGCTTCATCTTCTCCAATTATAAAAGGAGGCTAAAGGATTAGATCCTTCTTAGGCTCCTTTCTGTTTGATACCATGAGTCACAGACATCTAATTCCACCAGGTGTGACTTCCCATAGGTGTGACTGGGGAGGGGTTGTGACAACATGAATGCCAGGTGATACTGTGAGGACACCCCCCCCCCCCCCCGCAGCGGGTTTGGTGGATGAGGAGACACAGATATCCTTTCTACCTTGACCAAGATGACAGTACTCAGGAGTGTTCAAGACACGTCTGGATATGAGGGCGTTGTACTCTGATCACCTACAACCACCCCAATTCACAGAGGCATACCTGTGCATCCAGGGAACACATTACAAAGCGTCTTCACACATTGTCTTCCCTACAGACTAGTGTAAAACCTGCCCAGAATTCTCCAGCTTTGTCATCCGTGTGGGTATGTGTGTGCGCACCTATTTATGCAGAAAAGTGAGAACTCAGGGAGAATGGCATGAGTGATCCTACTCAGGAGGACCTTGGCCTGAAATGTAGCAGATATAAGTCATATTTCATGGCTTACGTCACACAGTACAAGCCTCAAGTATTTGGACATCTTAAGTACTTGATCTTCAAGTGTGCCTGGTTCCATGTCCCCTTTTGGAATGGTTTAAATGTTACGGTGTAAGTGTGCCCCCCACCCCCGGGGGGGCTTGTTAAAGAAGCACCTATAGTCAAAGGACTAGATCCTCCCCAGGGAGTGAACAATCTTTGCTGACTAGTGTTACTGTAAAGTGAATTATAAAAAATTCCCATTGCAAATACTTATTTTTACATGGAAACTCACAGAGATTGAACCTTATTCCCTCCGTGCTTTCTTGTCTTCCTTTGATTGCAAGCCACTCCCTAAATATTCCTTCCTTTTTTTAACATTTATTTTTCCATCATACACTTTAGGTAGGTAATTTTAGTGTCTCTGTGCTAAGCCTTTAGGTGTTAGACTGAATTTCAACAATGAATGTCTCTGTCCGCCTCTACACATCTGGAGGAAAACACAAAACCCAGACGACTCAGACCCCTTTAAATTCATGAGTATTCACATCAATTTGACCCCTGATGCTACCAGAGCGCTTCCTGTGTCCTGTTTCTCTAGTCTCCTCCGCCAGGTGATTTTTCCCCCATATTTTCTCTCTTTAAGCCTCCCATGAGTCCTCCCACCCACAGTCCCAGCTACTGACTGACAGTGACTGAGGACACAGAAGAATCAAACAAGAACTTGCACAACCCTAACTAACACATTGACGGAGTTCCTGGACCTGCACTTATTCCCAACTCCTCGGCTGTTACTGCGAAGTCACTGGGTTGTCCGTCATGAAGGACAGTCTGCCACTTACGCCAGGAATCCAGCCCTCCCGCCTACTCAAGAACTGTTCTCCCACCATTTGTCTCAAATGCCTTTGCTCCTATTCCTTTAAACATATCTAGTCAAATGTGAGACCGTTTTTCTCACCAATTATCTTGGCTTTGCTAAACCCAGTGACCGGTTCTCTATCCTTATCTGACTTGACCTGCCAGCAGCATTTAACACAGTCCATTGCTCCCTCTTTGAAACACTCCTTTCCCTTGACTGTCATGATATTCTGCCTCCTCCCACCCCAACCAGTGGTCCTTCTACTTTTCTGGCTCTTCCTTCTCTGTCTCCTTGGCTGGTTTCTCTTCATTTCCCATGTCTATGAACACTGGCATTTTTCAAGGTTTGTTCTTTGTATCTATTTTCTGACCACTTTCTACGGGGCCTCCTCGGTCCCAAGGATTTTACATGCTGATAACACTTAAATTAAAATGTCCTGCCAGGCCTCTTCCCAAATACAGTTCTGGACTGGATGTTTGCCTAGTACACATCCGTGGGAATCAGCAGTGCCCACTGACCTCCTATCTCAAGAGAGTAAATCCATCCTCATTAAAGGCACTGACAAGACTCCAGTTGTAAGCTTCCCTCTCATGCCTTCTCTCTGTCGTTGAGAGTGCCTGCTTTATGTAGACACTGTTTCATAGAATACGTTTAAAAATGCACTTCTATATACTTATCCCTTCTGTTCTCTTTCTCTCTTCTCTTCCCTCTCTTTGGTGATCAATATTACTTTATATATATTTTTACATTGCTAATTAAACATGTAAAGTGCTCATTGTATTCTCAGAGGTTGACACAATTTAGTCTTAATTCTACAATTTGGATTAGAGTTTAAGAGTACAGGATTCATGGTCTGCCTAAATTCTAATCCTAACATTACCATTTGTACTTTAACTGCTATTTGCTGTCATATTAGATGTTATGATGTTTTGTTCCTCTGTTCATTCCTTCATTACTGGCCCCTTTTTGTTAAATATTTTGTAGTGCACTGTATATTTTTTGAGTTATTTTCTTAGTGGCTGCCCCTTGGGCTTATGCTCAGCATTTTAATTTATAATAATATGGTTTAGGTTAAATCAACTTAATTTCAATGGTTTATAAATAACCTTCCTGTGATCATCATGCTTTCATAAAGTGAAAATTAACCCAAAATTAGTTTTGTAGAATGATACTAGAGATTTATTTACTTCTTTGCTCTTACATTGCTTAAACCTTATTCTCCCTCTCCAGAGGCTGCAAAGATGCTGATTTCCACTATGAGTGTAGGGCTGTTGCTTTTCGAGGATTCTGCAAAGCTGGGGAGAAAGTGATGGAAACACAGCAAGTTGAACCATCCCAAAACTCACTGTTCTTAACAAGGTCAGCAGTGTTTCTTGCATGAACACTCCCCAGATTGTTGCCTCTTTTTTCCCCCCAGAGTTCTTAAACAGTCGATTTATACCAATTTGTCAGAGTACTTTTTTCTTTATGGAGCAGAAGATTTTTGGAGATCCTTGCTACATTATTTCTGTTGACCAGTGCTTATATTTTTTGAAGGAATATATATAAATAAGTATATATATTAATACTATGTTAACATATTTATATATGATCACATATATCCATATTGTCCATAATGGTATTTATTTTCACACAGCTTTAATTAATTTTTAAGATAAATTTTGCTTATATGATTCTTTCAGAGAGTCTCATAAAAATGCATTGCTTGGGCAAATTTATAAATAATTTTCCTGTGATCATTGTGCTTTCACTAAGTGAAAATTAACCTGAAAATATCTAATATTACTTTCAGGGGCGCCTGGGTGGCACAGTCGGTTAAGCGTCCGACTTCAGCCAGGTCACGATCTCGCGGTCCGTGAGTTCGAGCCCCGCGTCGGGCTCTGGGCTGATGGCTCGGAGCCTGGAGCCTGTTTCCGATTCTGTGTCTCCCTCTCTCTCTGCCCCTCCCCCGTTCATGCTCTGTCTCTCTCTGTCCCAAAAATAAATAAACGTTGAAAAAAAAAATTAATATTACTTTCATACAATGATACTATAGATTTATTTTTTCCAAAGACCTCAATAAAAGACTTTAACAATTAAGAAAAAAGATTTTACTTTCCAGACTTGAAATAAACTCTCTGTTTGTCATTTTTTTCCCATAGCGGAGAATTTTCCAGTAGCTGCTTAAATGTTATCTTTGGTAACTGACTTGTACTTGACAATGTTTGGCCCTCTGCTAATTATATTCATTTGATTCTCTGTTCTACCTCTGAGATAATATATTAGTTTTCTAGGGCTGCCATATTAAACTATCACACACTGGTCTGCATAAACAATAGAAGTTTATTTTCTCACAGTTCTAGAGGGTGAGTAGTCTGAGATTTCAGTGTGGACAGGGTTGATTCCTGCCAAGGTCTCTCTTCTTGGCTTGTAGATGGCAGTCTTCTCCCTGTGTCTTCACATGTTTATATCTGTGTCCTAATCTCTTCGTCTAAGGACATCAGCTCTGTTGGGATAGGCTTACGTTAAACACCTCACACTGATATAATTACCTCCATAAAACCCGATTTCCAAAACATCCCCCTTTGAGGTATTACAATGCCATGACTTCAACATATTAATTTTGAGTGAACACAACTCAGTCCAAGACAGCTAATTACTTGCTTGTTCAGACAATGAAACCTTACCACATGGTATGTATGATTAAGGGCCACAAACCAACTTGCATAGCATTTGCTTCCCAAGTACCTGACTTGATCTTTCAGAATAACCATAACTTTTGGAATATGGTTCAGGATTATACTGCCCAAGTTCTTACCGTGTCCTTATATTTACTAGCCAGACATCTTTTGGTTTTTCTTGTTGGTCGTGGCGTCACAGTTATATTTTTCATTCTCTATCCCATGAAGCCATGGCTCATGCTCTTCCTAACTTAAATTGATTATGCCTTAGAAAGCATTACTATCACGGGAATTTATACAGGAATTGTATTTTAATTGCAGAACTATTTTTGAAAGAGTAGACAACTGCTGGATTTCAAATATTGAAATTACTATGTATCAATTACTATGTATCAAACAGCTAATTGCTGTATCTTAAACATTTTGCCAATACCTTCCTTTATTTTATAAAATGTTGTCTCTGAGTCCTGATGGCAGAAAAATATACAAATTTATTTCCATTCATTCAGAATATTTAATATAATTATATTACAAGTATGTCCACTATTCAGCTGGTCAGAAGTTATTTTCATTTTCTTGTGTAGCATTGACTTGCAATGCCAGAGGGAGAAAAGTAGAATGAGCTTTCTTGGGAGCTAGGAAAGTGTGAAGATGAAAAGGATGCCCTTGAGCATGTTTATGAATCCTGGTAAATATTGGATGAGATGATTTCTCGGGTCCCTTTAAACTCAGTTATTTTATTATTCTACAGATTTTCATGAAGTTCGCTCTTTTTCAAGCATCCTCTTCAGAGCAGCTTTGACTTCTTTGTTCCTCAGACTATAGATCAGAGGATTGAGCATGGGATTGAAAAGGCTGTGGAACAGGAGGAGATATTTCTTCTGCTCCTTGGGGTTCCCATTACGGGGCCCAACATACATTATAATGGCTGTGCCATAAAAGAGTCCAACCACACAGAGGTGGGATGAACAGGTGGAGAAGGCTTTCTGGCGCCCCTCCCCTGATTGAATCTTTAGGATGGCACATAAAATATAAATGTAAGATATCACAATGGAGGAGAATGGTCCTACCAACACAGATACTGCCCCAGCCAAAACCATAGTCTCATTAATGTGGGTATCTGCACAGGCAAGTTTGAGGACAGCTATAATTTCACAAAAAAAGTGGTTAACTTTCTGGGGTCCACAGAAGGGCAATGGTATGAGTAACAGTAGATGTACTAGGGCTAGGAGAACTCCTAAAATCCAGGAAGTCAGTGCCAGGGTGATGCAGACTCTCCAGCTCATGATGACAGAATATCGGAGCGGGTGGCAGATGGCCACATACCGATCATAGGACATCACCACCAGGAGAAGACATTCAGTATGAGCAAAACTCAAGAAAAGAAAGGTTTGTGTCATGCAGCCAGCAAAGGAGATGGGCTTGTCTGAATTCACGAGGTTTACCAGCATCTGGGGCACCGTGTTGCAGGCATAGGCTATGTCGACGATGGCCAGGTGGGAGAGGAAGAAGTACATGGGGGTGTGCAGTCTGGAGTCCAGCCAGATGAGTCTCAGGATGAGCCCGTTCCCCAGCAGGGTGAAGGCATAGAACAGGGAGAAGAGCCCAAAGAGAAGCATCTGAATCCTTGAGTTGAGAGGAAATCCCAGTAGGATGAACTCTGTGACAGAGGTCTTATTTCTCCCCATTTCTGTGTGAGACAGTGGGGCTCAACAAGCCTGAATGCCTGAGGGAAGGGTTTAAACATGATGGATCTGTGTTTGTCGTTGTTTATTTCCTAAGAAAATATCTTCAAGGATGCTTTTGTCCTATTAGTTACTTACTAAGTGAAAATTATGCATTCCAAATGAAACAGAAGGAAATTTTTTCACTTCAATAAGCTAAATGCTAATATTCTGTTAAAATACTCAGTAAATCTGGGATGCCTGGGTGGCTCAGTTGGTTAAGTGACCGGCTTCAGCTCAGGTCATGATCTCACAGTTTGTGGGTTCGAGCCCTGTGTCGGGCTCTGTGCTAACAGCTCAGAACCTGTAGCCTGCTTCAGATTCTGCATCTCCCCCTCTCTCTGGCCCTCCCCTGCTCATGCTCTGTGTCTCTCTGTCTCTCAATAATAAATAAATGTTTAAAAAAATTAATAGTATTCAGGAAATCTTATGTTTCTTTCCAAACCAACTTTCATCACGGTTCAAATGTTAATACTTAAGTGGTCTTCATAGGAGCGGGTACTTTCCTCAGTTTGGAATGATTCTATCAGAGGTTTGCCCGTGCATATTCTCAGATTGCAGTATGCATATTTCCATACGTGTGAATTTGTACTGATGTCTCTTAGCTAGAATATATCTAGAATATGAGGATGGGAAGAAGGATAAGGTGAATGTCAGAAAAGCTTCCATCAGGTTTTCTCATGAGTTTTTGCCTTCAATATATAAATTATTTGTTAGCCTTGTGATCTTCACTGACAGAATAATCTTGAACAAAGTGAGAGAATGGCAGGCTGTTTGCAACAACTCTGGCCAGGTTTCAAATGGAGACCTTTGTCTTTTGACTCTTGTACCCACAATGTTCTATTCTGATTGTGCTATCTCATCATCAGGATGTTACCCCACCACCCCTCTTATACTCTATGTTATATTTACATTCTGTATCTATCTACCTACCTATTTCCTACACTAATTTAAGGACTCTTGAGTCCTTATTATGTGCAGTGTGTTTTCTATATTATTCTATTCCATTATTTAGTAAGAATTTTGGTTAGGGCGTTCCTGGGTGGCTCAGTCAGTTCAGTGTCTGACTCTTAATTTCAGCTCAGGTCATGATCTCAGTTTCATGACCCCACATCAGGCTCTGAGCACTGACCACATGGAGCCTGCTTGGGATTCTCTCTCTCTCCTTCTCTCTCCGCCCCTGCACCACTTGTGTTCTGTCTCTCTCAAAATAAATAGACTTTGGGGCGCCTGGGTGGCGCAGTCGGTTAAGCGTCCGACTTCAGCCAGGTCACGATCTCACGTGTCCGTGAGTTCGAGCCCCGCATCAGGCTCTGGGCTGATGGCTCAGAGCCTGGAGCCTGTTTCCGATTCTGTGTCTCCCTCTCTCTCTGCCCCTCCCCCGTTCATGCTCTGTCTCTCTCTGTCCCAAAAATAAATTAAAAAAACATTGAAAAAAAATTAAAAAAAAAAAAAAATAAATAGACTTAAAAATTTTTTTTTGAAATGTCAGTTGAATGATTTCATGGTGGATCATAGCCTAGGACTTAAAAAGTACTGTCCCTATCCAAGGCTAGAGCAAAAGCCCTAACTATAGATTCGTATTCATAGTAGTAGTGACATATTTTAAAGCTACTTAACTCTATGTGAAAAGATAATTATTATTTATCATGAATCTTTCATTTTTTGTGGCTTAGTAAATTAAAAAAAAATCTTTCACCACACAGTGGGTGCTCTGAAGTTGGAATCATTGTAAGTTTTAAGCCATTCCTCCTGTTTTCTTGCCTGTCTGACTCCATATCTTCAGTCCAGAATCCATCTGAATTTCACCAAAATAAGAATCCTAGAAAAACTCATAATTGAGTTCCTATCAGTTCCCCATCCATTTTTCTGTTAAGTTAGTATTTGAAAGCTTTCATAAACAAAAGTGAGTAAACTTTTGCCCTGCTTTAAAGACAGAATCAGAATTCAGAACAGAAATTATTGGAGGATGATTTTATCTTAGTTCAAAAAATAAGAATCTCCTTGGAAGCTAGAGCTGAACTTTAGATCAGTGAATGTTTGAAATCAGAAATTGATTAATCATCTATTCAAGATGGGATTCCTGTGTTATGTGAGAAGTTGACCCAGAAGAATGCTAACGTCCCTTCCAACTATAGTATTCCTTGGCCCTAAATGTGTAGAAAAGTGTTAGCCATTTCCACTTTGACTTTCTTGCAATATTTGGAGTCAATGGAGATAACAATGCTGTTTCTAAAATTTCATATGATGAAGGCACACAATAAACCAGAGTAGGAGGGCCAATCTTCCTCCTACCTACAAGTAGCTAAAAGACAAAATATAAAATTCACAGATATTTACTAAACATACCATATGTCCTGCTACGTGTCTCAGCTGAGGGCATATAAGACAGCTCCTGTCTGCTGGTGTATATAACCTGATTGGAATGACAGGACTGCTAAAAACATCCACAAAGATGGTAATTCTTATATTTAAATAACTCACCACAAGAAATTTCACCTTCAAAAAGAAAACCTTCAGGACACACTTCTTCTGTAACAAACTCATTTTTTGGTGCTTACTTAAGTTCTTAAGTTCTTACTCCTTAAGTTCATGAGGCAATAGAAAGGTTTGCAAGCAAATCTCTCAAACAGCTGTTATAATTTAAACAAGAAACACGGGGTACCTGGGTGGCTCAGTTGGTTAAGCTTTGGACTCCTGATTTCAGCTCCGGTCATGATCTCTCACAGTTCATGGGTTCTAGCCTCACATCAGGCTCTGTGTTGATAGCTCAGAGCCTGGAGCCTCCTTCAGATTCTGTGTCTCCCGCTCTCTCTGTCCCTCCTCTGCTGACGTTCTGTCTCTTTCTGTCTCTCAAAAATAATGAATAAATGTTAAAAAAAAATTTTAAATAAACAACACTACATGCAGGAGAGGAAATGATACATATTAGGTGTATCTAAATTATCCTATTAGCTAAGGCTATCAATAGCAGAAATTTGGCATTGACAGGCAATAGCAATTGTATTTTGAATTGTGATTGCTCAGTACAGCCTGTTCGAAATTGTGTAGTGAACAAAGACTAGGTAATAAACTTGGCTCAGATTCACAGCTAAAAATGAGATGACAAACTCAATAGAAGTTGGGTGAAGTGAAAGCACCCCAATAAAGTAAATGGCATCTGTAAGTTAATGCTGAAATTTGTTTCTTCCCATGATCTCTTGCAAGAGAAAAACTTCTCCACAGGGGCAAAGGAATCTCTTTCAGAAGAGAGGATTTAATCTCTGCTCAGCTCACCCACCTCTCAAGATGCTTCTGAGTGTTGGGTGTAGGGAGAGATGAAACCCCGTCCGTCACACCGCTGTCTGCTGCTCCCAGGGAAGGGGGGGTTTCGCTGTACTTACCTCTGGTTTCTCTAGAAGGATGTTCTTGACAAAATGCTGCTGCTGCAGATTTCTTTATTCATTGTGGAGCCCGTGATCCTAAATGTGAGACGCATTAGAATGTCTTCCAGTCTCCTTCATACATCACAATTACCACAAGCTTGTTTTATTTCGGTTTCAAAAACTCCAACGTCCCCCCCCTCCCCTGCCACATCCCTAAACCGCCAAATAGATTAAGTGGTATTTAGGACAGATGAAACTCATATTTTCCCTATGCTCGGTGGTGTTGGCTAAGTTTTATACCACACCTGACCTGATGTACCATGCATCCTTTTTTTTTTTCATCAAATCACCACAAGGAATACAATTTATAAAGGAAGACCAGGTAGCAGGACCTATAGAAGCTATGAGGAACATTTTAAGGAGTTAGGAAATAGGATAAGGTATCCCAATGGGACTTGTTAAGTCCTGTTTTGTAGGATTTACCTGGAGTGCAGAAAAGGAAGGAAAAATCTCAGCAGGAAACAATCTCTATTTTTTAATTTCCAGAGATTCTGAGCTCAAGGGGACTGGAAAACCAAGGTCCCCCTAGGTCTTCCCTAGGTAGCCACCATTTTCTCTCTTCTTAAAATAGAAATTAACTGACTGCATCTTATAATTCTGGGGAATACAAGAGTCAATTTAATAGTGATTTTGTAATTTAAATTTATTTTGTTCTTTTATCTGAATCAACTCTTAAACACAAATATAAACGGGGTAAAATGTAATTCCTAAGTTAAAGTTATTTTAATGTACATGCCAACTAAGAAAATTATCAACAGACTGATTATTTTTTAACCCGAGAGCACTGACCTGCCATAGATCTGAAATGGGCTTTTCTCCATCACACCTGTTCAGGGAGAGGCTTACTGGTGACCGGCATCCAGCTTGCACCCTGACATGTTGGAAAGATGCTACCCCCTCCTACTGATAACATCCAAGGGCATCTGGTGACTAGAGAGAAACACTTATCATTACCTGTATTTTGTTCATGGTCCAATTTATTAAACATACAAAATTACTACTTTTCCTCCTTTTTTAAATCTACTAGCATAGAAGGGTCCTATTTTTCTCAAAAAACAAGTTTTTGCCTTAAGTTATTTTTATATGAAAAATATCTTTTGTTTGATACTGAATATACTGTTTGGTTTACTGATTATTTAAGATTGTTTGTATTTATTTTACCTTTTGAGATTTATTCAATAAATTACTTTTCTTCTACTATCCTTTGGCAGTTTTGCTGCCAATGTCATATTAGCTTTGTAAAATGAACTGGACACTTGTCCCTCTTTTTCTGTTCTCAAAAAGGTTTTATATGATCTGCAAATTAGCCATTTCTTGAAGATGGGTAAAATTTGCCTTTAAAACCATGTGACTCAATGTTCTCTGATTGTAGGATAATTTTGGTCATCAATTTTTTTGAATATTTCCTGTCCAGATTTTCTATTTCTACATAAGGAAGTTTTAGTGATATTTCTAATCTTAAATTTTATTGTAATAAATTTTGTTCATAGAATTGTTTTTTCAATCTCTACTTTTTGGTTATATAACTTATTCCCAACATTGTATATATAGACCTTTTCTCTTTGTTCCTCTCATCAGTCTTATCTGTTTTATTGGTGTTTGTTTGTAAAAGGAATCAGGTTTAGGGGCCCTGGTGGCTCAGTTGGTGGGTGGAGCATTCAACTGTTGACTTCAGCTCAGGTCATGACCACACAGGGTTTGTGGGGTTGAGCCCTGCCTCAGGCTCCATGCTGACAGCTCGGAGCCTGCTTGGGATTCTCTCTCTCCCTCTTTTTCTGCTCCTCCCGACTCATGCTCACTCTCTCGCTCTCTCTCTCAAAATAAATAAATAAGCTTAAAAAAAAAGAATTAGGTTATATTTTAATGATCTTCATACTTCATTCTTATCAATAAAGTTTGCTGTTATATAAATTACATCCTATCTTTAATTCTTGATCATCTTCCTGGGTTGAATATTTAACTTACTTTTTGTGTCCTATTTTTTTAATAAATGTAATCTGAGGTATAAATTTGCTTTTCTTCTACCATTTGAGCTGTACATCTCATGTGAGATTCAGAACTTTCATCATTATTAACTTCATTTTTAAAACACAAAGGGGGTACTTTGGTTGAACGTTAGACTCTTGATTTTGGCTCAGATCATGATCCCAGGGTCTTTGGATCCCAGGGTCTTTGTTTTTCAAAGCCTGTATTTCTAGTTTTTTGGGGGATTATCAATTTGTTTCTGAGAACATTTGCTAAATCCTTTACTAACAAGTTGAATTTACAAATCTTTTCATTATAATTCTTGGGGGGTTTTCCCCCTAATTCTACACTGTAGCTATGCCGTCACATACATACATATTTATGATTGTAACACTGTCTTGATAGCTTCTTACCTGTATTTGTATATTATAACCCTCTGTATGCTAATGGATGCTTTCTGCCTTATATAAACATGAATGCAAATTTATTTTTTATTTATAGGTAAATAAACTATTTATAAAATTAATCTAT
Source organism: Puma concolor (assembly GCF_028749965.1). Lineage (NCBI taxonomy): Eukaryota > Metazoa > Chordata > Mammalia > Carnivora > Felidae > Puma > Puma concolor. The sequence continues at coordinate 11,941,379 of NC_141668.1, forward strand.
ATTTAATAAACTATTAAAAATAAATAGTTTTATTAAAAAACTATCATTTGTATTGTTGCTTCCACTTATCACATATTTGTTCAGGGATATGTTCTTCAAGACCCTTATTCCCAGATTTTTTTGTGTGATTGTGTTTTAGTTGCTCTTATAAACAATATATAAGCTATATTTTATGGGTTTAAAAATATCAATGTGAAAATAAGACGTAACCTATTTTCATTCAATGTAATTACTGAGATATTTAGACTGTCTACCATTTGTGTTTTCTCTTCAGCACTCTTCCTCTTGGCTTTCATGTTTCTCTCTTCTTTTGCTTTCTAAAGAGATACTTTAACATTGTCTGACCCGGTGCCCACTCTTTTTTTACTTCATCATTTTGCCTTCACTTAGTGAACAAAATTCCTAAAAGTCTTGGGCATTTTCATTCAGAGTATAGGTAATACACACATACCTATAATAACTGGATCACCTTGAAACACATCAGGCAATTTTAGAAATATTTTACAGTAATTTTCTTTTCTTCAACTCTCATACCTGCCTAGATATTTGATGTCATCACTCATAGTGATGTCCCAAATTCAGAGTGTTTTATAAACCTCTCTTTGAATCCGATGGGAATCCCATAGGAACAGAAAAATCATATAGATTATTTCAATAGAGAATTTAATGTAATAAAATGGTTACAGCAAAAAGGAGCAGAGAGAATTTAACGTAACAAAATGGTGACAGGAAAAATGGAGCTCTGTGATAAACAGGCAGGAGCTGTGTGGGGCAGCTGCCATCTCTAGGGCAGAGGTCAGTGTAGTTAAAATCTAGAAGGTCAGAGGAATCAGGGTCCAGACTACTGCGGAGGGGAGGTGGCCCCCCAGCTTGCACAGTTGTTCTCCAGGGGGGTGGGGGGAGGAGGAAGACTCACTTTGGGGAAGTCAGAAAACAAAGGCTGCAGTGACAGACATCAGCTGCCACTGGCAAGCTAAAGAGAGATTGAGCCAACCTGACAAGACCAGCAAGCAAACAGGAAGGAGCAAGTCCCTTTCCCCCTGGTCTAGGCTCCCAGTGTCCCTCAGAGCTCCCTACCCACACAGCACAAGCAACTGTAGGCCACTGAAATCAACAATCCAAATGCCCCAATGTGGTTAATCTAAACTGTAAGCTTGGGTACAATATGCTGGGGTTTTCAGGTTTATCATTGAAGAACAAGCTTCTACATCATTTCTACTGAGAACTAATTAAGGGAGAGACACAAGGAGGATGTGACTTGGATGTGGTACCAAATAGATTTGTTAACTCCTTACCCAGAACTGAACCCACCGTCTTGTCATAGGAAACACTATCAAACAACAGGCCTTCCTGACAAGACCCAGCCCTCATGCAACTTAAAGCACAGAGGGGCAGAGAATGTGTGCTTCGTGTTGATGGCTGACACTCAGTGGGAGGAGAGAGAAAGATGGGCAGCCAGGCACGCAGAGTTGCATCTCACAAACAACAGCCTGGAAGACTATTTTAAGTGTAATTTTCTCCATGTGGATTCCTCCAAGGAAAAGGTAGTTACTCCATGCTTACTTCCTTCATACACCATGCCCAACACAAACAACCCAATACTCAAAAAAAGTATTGCATTGTCGTTTCTGGACTAGCGCTTTTTTTTTTTTTTCAGGTCTTGCTAAGTACCTGTTTATTTTTTTTTTTTAATTTTTTAACGTTTATTTATTTTTGAGACAGAGACAGAGCATGAATGGGGGAGGGGCAGAGAGAGAGGGAGACACAGAATCCGAAGCAGGCTCCAGGCTCTGAGCCATCAGCCCAGAGCCTGACGCGGGGCTCGAACTCACGGACCGCGAGATCATGACATGGCTGAAGTCGGACGCTTAACTGACTGAGCCACCCAGGCGCCCCTAAGTACCTGTTTATTTGCACTCAATACATTTGGGAAAGTCTGCTACATAGCCCGGGTCACTGTGACCACAGAACAACAGATGAAAAAGATAAAGCACTGAACAGCAAGAAAAATTCATCCCACCCTCGTGAGGATTTCAGTGAACCAGTAAGAAATTGAAGATAAATAAAATAAACAGATACAGCCTTCATCTTTTACGAATTACTTCCTCCTCAAATTTCCCCCATATATACACTTTGGAGTGTTTATATATATATTCAGTGCAAGAAATGGTAGCATCAGTACATTTGAAACACCTCTGAATAAAGAATAAAGCTAAAGCAATTCTGCATACATTTCAGTGTGGTGTGAGAACGATATTACACTATGGTGATGAGGGAGAGGCTCTGATAGCACCCATCTGCTTTCCACATAAGAAAAAGAAAACAAATCTAACATCACTTTTTAAAAAATTCTACAAGCCACATGCCAAAAATATATGTTTTTTAAACACGACTGCTTATCATGTAATTAATACACAAATGTTACATGAACTGGAAATAAAGACTTAAAAAGGTTAACAGCTAAAAAAAAAAAATCAGGTAAACTGGTGCAGTCACTCTGGGAAATAGTATGGAGATTTCGCAAAAAGTGAAAAATAGAACTACCCTATGACCCAGTAATTGCACTACTAGGTATTTATCCAAAGGACGTAAAAATACTGATTTGAAGGGGCACAGGCACCCCAATGTTTATAGCAGTGCTATCAACAATAGCCAAATTATGGAAAGAGCCCAAATGTCCATCGACCAATGAATGGATAAAGAAGATGTATATACAATGGAATATGACTCAGACATAAAAAAGAATGAAATTTTGCCATTTGCAACGACGTGGATGGAACTAGAGTGTATTATTCTAAGTGAAATAGAAAGTCAGAGAAAGACAAATACCATATGATCTTACTCATATGTGGAATTTAAGAAACAAAACAGGTGAACATAGGGAAGGAAAACTAAAGTAAGATAAAAACAGAGAGGGAGGCAAACCATAAAAGACTTTTAACTATAGAGAACAAACTGAGGGTTGCTAGAGGGGAAGTGGGTGGGGGGTGGGCTATATGGGTGATGGGCATTAAGGAGAGCACTTGTTGGGATGAGCCCTGGTGTTGTATGTAAGTGATGAATCACTAAATTCTACTCCAGAAACCAATGCTACCCTATATGTTAACTAACTTGAATTAATTAATTCATTAATTTATTTATTTATATTTTTTAACTAACTTGAATTTAAATAAAATCTTGGAAGAGGGGTGCTTGGGTGGCTCAGTCGATTAAGCTTCTGACTTATGATTTTGGTTCAGGTCATGATCTCATGCTTTGTGGGAGAGCCCCACATCAAGTTCTGTGCTGACAACACAGAGCCTGCTTATGATTCTTTCTCTCTCTCTCTCTCTCTGCCCCTTCCCCACTTATGCTCTCTCTCAAAATAAATAAATAATCTTAAATAAGTAAATAAATAAAGAAAATCTTGGAAGAAAAAAATAAAGTCCTATAACTCAAATACTGAAACGATTAATGGTAATCTCCCATACACTCAGGAGTTTTCTGTAATCTATTAACAAAATATGGTTTTGCTTTTATTTTCTCCTTTTGAGTCAGAGCTGCTCTTTAGACCTGCTGGAGGACATCTCTTCATTATTCATCTACACTAGTTATGTAGGGAGAAGCTTGGCCTTTATCATCTATTTTTTTCTCAAGTATTTTTGAACTCACATAAAAATAAATGCAATCCCCTGAGTTTTCTATTGGGTCCTTGTAGAAACATTCTGAATTCATACTTACGGATTATGTTTTGTGTGAGACACATTATCCTATATTTACCTCTTCCTCTTTCTTCTTTTGGTTTAACCTTAATTTAAGGTATACATATTTTAGTGACGATAGTAATTTTCTAGGTATAGTTAAAACATTATTATTATAAAAAATATTGCTTGTTTTTCTTCTTTCTACCTTTAAAATACGTCATGCAGTAACTCCATAGTGCTTATTGTTACATTTGGAGCCAATATTTTTTTATTCAAATTATTCTTTTTTGGAGGAGAAGGAAGCAAGGCAAGTTTTTTTTTTTTTGGGGGGGGGGAGCAGAGCAAGCATAAAAGGACAGAACAAGCAATGTCCTGATACTCTGGATATATGGAGACTAAGATAATGGCTAGAGACAAAATGTTTTGCCCAAATGCACTAGCAGGTAGAATAGTCAAGGAAGGGAATAGTCAGCAACCAGGCTTTTTGAGAAGCAAGAGGAAAATAGTGCATTAGGGGAGAAATGTAAGACAAAGGTTTCCCTGTGCATCTTAATTTCATGCAAGAAGAAAAAGGGAGACTGATAATGATACACGAGAGAATGTGGAAAAAAATAGAAAGATCTACAGAAAGTGGAAATAATGTACAATCACATATATCACACACCTGAATGGCATGTGATATCCCAGAGTAGAGAGGAAGAGAATTCAAAAGACGCCACACTGAGCGTGTTAAAGAAATCCCTGTTGGGGGCGTCTGGGTGGCGCAGTCGGTTAAGCGTCCGACTTCAGCCAGGTCACGATCTCGCGGTCCGTGAGTTCGAGCCCCGCGTCGGGCTCTGGGCTGATGGCTCAGAGCCTGGAGCCTGTTTCCGATTCTGTGTCTCCCTCTCTCTCTGCCCCTCCCCCGTTCATGCTCTGTCTCTCTCTGTCCCAAAAATAAATAAACGTTGAAAAAAAAAAAAAAAAAGAAATCCCTGTTGTCATACTCTGTTGGCCACTTAGGTCCCAAACTTGTGGATACAAGGAAACAAATTGCTCTTATCATTCTGACCACTCGGGTCCAGAATAAGTGAGTAATATCACTTAGAGCATAATATCACTTAGAATTTTGTTGAGGTTCCTAAAAATCTTTATCAGACTTTGTCATGTTAGTGGTTCTAAATTTGAGTTTACAACATTATGTTAAGCTGCTGGCCTCCCTTGGAAGAAATCCCTCCAAGATTTTGTTGCTTCTGTGACATTTTATGCCATCCTCCTAATGGTCAATTGTTACCTACATCCGGCTTTGTAACCTGAACACTGGACAAAGCAACTCTCCCTAATAACTGAATCTTCGTATTTATTCCAAATACATACTCTTTTAAAGTAAATGGAGCATAATTAAATAAGATGAAACAAAGATCCTGATATTTCTCTGCCTCTCATATACATATAAAAAAACCCATAAAATTAAACTTTGCTTTTCACAGGAATAGACTCCTCAGGCTCTGATGCACATAATTTTTCAGAACTAATGTCATCCTGCTTAGACTTTAAGTTCCAGATGAGGGTGTTGGTTCTACCCACAGTCCTCACTGTATTTCCTAGGAGGGGACTGCTTAACAAGGTCACTATTCTGTCTTGCTAGAGGTGTACTATTGTACAGAATCGATCATGGCATTATTAGCATATACTTACAGCAATAAAGGAGATGGAAATCTTAGATGAACTTAAGGGGAGATGTCAGACAAAAAAGCCTCAAAAGAAACTGGATCTTAGGTAGCTCTGGGGATTGGCCATAGGAGTCCATGGCTCTCCGCTCCAGTGTTTCATCACTACACAATTTTCTTTTTTTTTTTTTTTTTAATTTTTTTTTTCCAACGTTTATTTATTTTTGGGACAGAGAGAGACAGAGCATGAATGGGGGAGGGGTAGAGAGAGAGGGAGACATAGAATCGGAAACAGGCTCCAGGCTCTGAGCCATCAGCCCAGAGCCCGATGCGGGGCTCGAACTCACAGACCGCGAGATCGTGACCTGGCTGAAGCCGGACGCTTAACCGACTGCGCCACCCAGGCGCCCCTACACAATTTTCTTATGGCCTGTACTTTGTGATTTTCTGCTTACACCTTGTGGTCTGGAAGTACCCCATGCTTAGGGACAGAATCTGATCAATATATAGTTTTAATATTGAAAATCTTATACATGAGATTTGTAAGGCATTTGTATTATCATCACCCCAAATGTCATAGAAAACAACTCTTCCACCGTCAAGACCATCTCTGGCATCCCTCACATTGATCTCTCCAACCACAGCACTCTCCTCAGGGCGCCCTTGACATCGGTGTTCCTCAGGCTGTAGATCAGCGGGTTCAGCATAGGGTTGAAAAGGCTGTAAAACAAGGAAAGGATCTTCTGCTGCTCCTCGGGGTGGTGGGATTTGGGGGCCATGTACATGACAATGGCGCTTCCAAAGAAGAGCCCCACCACGCAGAGGTGGGAGGAGCAGGTGGAGAAGGCCTTTCTGCGGCCCTCCCCGGACTGGATCCTCAGGATGGCGAACAGGATGCGCGTGTAGGACACCAGCACCAAGCAGAGGGGCCCGACTAAGATAAACACAGAAGCAGCAAAAATGACAACTTGGTTGAGCCAGGTGTCAGCGCAGGCCAGCTTGAGGACAGACAGGATCTCACAGAAGAAGTGGTTGATTTCATGAGGCCCGCAGAAGGGCAGCCTCAGGATGAGAACCACATGGACCAGGGCCAGCAGGGAGCCGCATGCCCAGGAAATGACAGCCTGAACCGTGCATACTCTCCAGTTCATGACGACAGTGTAACGTAGGGGGTGGCAAATCGCCACATATCGATCATAAGACATCATTACTAAGATGAGACACTCAGTGTGAGCAAAAGCCATGTATAAAAAGGTCTGCATTATGCATGGGACAAAGGAGATCGTTTTTTCCTTGTTCAGAAGGTTCGCCAGCATCTTTGGGACATTATTTGAGGCATAGGCTATGTCAACAACAGCCAGGTGGGAGAGGAAGAAGTACATGGGGGTGTGCAGTCGGGAATCCAGCCAGATGAGCCCCAGGATGGTGCTGTTCCCCAGCAGGGTGAAGGCATAGAACAGGGAGAAGAGCCCGAAGAGGAACCCCTGAGTCAGTGGGCTGAGTGGGAATCCCAGGAGAATGAATTCTGTGACCCATGTTTGATTTTCTGTCATTCCCTGACAACAGTATCTGTATCCGTCACTGCTGCTGAGGAACAAACTCTGATCTGGGTTACTTATTTAACAGAAAGAGGGGTTTTAAGGTATTTACTGTCTGTTCGCTCAGCTGGCAATCCTTTTCAGAGCCATTATGTCAACTCCTTTAATCCACTGTAAAGCAGAAAGAAAAATCTATTCAGGTAAGTAGTACAAGTGAGCACAGGATTTCATGCACTATTTGGACTTCTACACAATTTTATTTAATTTTGATCGCAAGATCTATGTTTTTACTATTATGATGGCAGCCACGGAATAATGTGTTTTCCAGCATGACTGTTTCATTTGGGAAGTCCCATAGCCATAGTCTCATATACTTTTACTTTCTAATTGATTTAGATTTCCAATTTTGTTCCCACTTCCTTTTTATCATTTGGTTTGCACTTATTTTATAACTTGTGCAGAGTATATTGTACATAGCAGGTGCTCAATCAATGATAGAGTAAATAGGGGCTCCTGGGTGGCTCAGTTGGTTAAGCATCTGACTCTTGATTTCAGCTCAGATCACGATCTCACAGTGGTGAGGTCAAGTCCCGCCTGCTTGGGATTCTCTTTCTCCTCTCCCTCTGCCCCTCCTCTGCTAGTGTACTTTCTCTCCCTCCCTCTCTCAAAAAATAAAAAATAAAAAATAGAGTAAATAAATGAATGAATTAGGGGATAAGATTTATAAATGCCACTTCAAGGAGGTCTGTTTCCCGCTGTGTTCACTAGTTGTGGGGCTTTAGCAAATGAAGTCGTCCCTAAATTTTTTACTTTCTGAAGCTACACAGGAAAATCTGACTGTTTCCCTTTTGAGCATGAGCAGAGCAACATCACTAATCTGGCCAGCATTCATAGAAGTAATTTATTTTATAGGGTCAGGGCAAGTGGTTATCATGTGAAGACTTAACCATGTAATACCTCTACTGCTGCCCCACCCTACCCTCTTGCAGGACTGCTTCCCTGGTTCTGCATAGATCCTACACCCCACTGCATTTAGACAGTTCCTAATACAGCACCCATTTGTTGCATGTATGGATGAATGGATGCATGGTTGGATGGATGGGTGGATGGTTGGAAGATAGGCGTTACACTAGGAATGACATCCAAAGTGCCTATCCTGGAATTTAATCAAGACTTTGTCTCTTTCATTTTCTCTGGCTGCCATTCCACCAACCATATGGCCACAGGGATGACAGAAAGGTAAATCCTGAAATGTTCCATATACACCTATTAAATGACAATTCATGATACACATGATCATTCTCAATAGGCAGCTTATGATTCCAACTCTGAAAATTTCAGCCCTATCTTAAGACCAGAAAGTTGCCTGCCCGTAAGTTGACCTTGTACCTCCTGTTCAAGACGCTAATTTCTGGAGCCCTTCCTTCCTCCAAACTCCAGCTTATTTCAACTACCGCACTTTGAAAAAAGCCCTTTACTCACTGTGGCACCAGCCCTTGTCTTATCTCAGAGATAGGATTAGATTTAGAGGAAATTGCACAGAAGTCGGCAGAGATTTTGAAGATCTGGGGACTTACCCCTTCCAACTGTCTCTGAAAGAGGGACTTTCAGGTGCAGGCCTTGTCTCTGTTCCCTTGACACAGGCTGATGCAGGTCCTGGGGGCTTCTCACTGTGAACATCAGCAGTAAAGATTTTATAGCAAGCTCATCTTCACCCCAAACCACCCAGATTGTCCCTGAGTGTCCCTGGGGGAGATGAGACAAGGACACATAAGACACAGATACCATCTCTACCAGGAGAACAAAAGTTGTTTGTCTCTCTGTCTCTATTTCTCTGGGCCCTGGGGATGGATGTTCAGAAGAAAAGGAGCTAGCAAGCGATGAGTTAATACCCAGTTGGATCCATACGCAGGAAACTTGTGTAGTAATAAGAATAAACATACTCCTGGGACCGCATTGTAAATTATACCCCCTAAGTATTTGACGGTGATGGGTTCCTGGATCTCCATCTTGTCTCAGATGGATTTTGTGAAGCTTGTAGGAGGCAGAACATCACCTTTATGAGATAATAGCTTGAAAGTCAACATGATTTTTTTTCTTCTCTCCTTAGATAATTATAAGATGGTTGTTGGTAGATCAGGAAAACTCTATCAACCTTCTCAACTATGCTGAGAAAGATGCTGAATCCTGTCCATATAGTACCTGAGATTTGATACAGGGTGTTGGAAGTAAGGGAAAACAGAAACCAGAGTAAAGCTGCTCTTGAAGAGGTTTCTGATAGAAGCCTCGGAGTTTGGAAGGTATCACATCTTTACTATGATATACTCATGAGTTCCATGAACCTTCTAATATAATAATGCCTTGGGCTGAGATGTTGACTTTATATTCACATAATAAAACATAAACAGAGGATGTCTTGAAAATTTTTGATTGTGTCTCTTTTGTGGGTCAGTCCTGTGTGTGTGTGTGTATTTGCTCAATGGGCAAAGTTTTGGAAAGAAACATCCAAAACTCATTTATCAGTTCACATTTGGTTCTTTACTTGAAAGAGGAGAAGTAGACTGTTAATGTGTGAACAATATGGTTCTCTGTTAACAAGGGAGGGAAGGAAGTATACCTATGGTTTTTGGCTTACATCCTAGTCAAGGATTCAAAGCATATGTATTTCTATGGGCAGAGTAAAAAAACTCAAGTAATAAGTGTCCTGAAATTTTGGAAGAGTGAAAAGTTTATAAGCTATGTACAGTGGTTACAAAATTAACTGAAGCATTTAAGATAAATTTATTGACTACCTAAAACTGGAGAATTAAATACTTCCATGATAATTTTCAATTTCTATATAATATTCATAATTATCTACATGTAGATTCTTAATTTCAGTCATTCTTTTATTAATTTATAAAATTCATTCAATTTATATTTACTGAGCCTCTGTTATATGTGGGCACAGTCCTAGACACTGGAGAAGCAAACATTAATGAGATACTGCCTTGATCTTCAAAGACCTTACAGTCTCTCTCAGAGTGAGCCATGCAAACAAACAATTTAAGGGCTATGATAGAACTGTGCACAGTACACCATGGGACCAAAGGAGAATGTGCTACATTATTCTGAAAGGGAGTCAGTATAGGCTTGACAACAAATGAGATACTTAAGCACTGTTCAGGAGGACATAAGGTGAATAGAACACACCAGGCTGTCCCCTAGGGTATGAGGAGGGAAAGGAAAAAGAACAATATTGGAAAGGGGCTTCACAAACAAGCTTCTGTATTATGTCAAAGATGTTGGACTTTGTTGAGAATAAAAAGTAGAATTGTATGACTAAATACATGGTTACAAAGATTACTTCTTGTTTAGTGTAGAAGACTATTTAAAAGAAGAAGATTGAAGACTGTGAGGCCAAGCTATCTGAAGAGTAGGTGTTCAAATGAGAGATAGTGAGTACTTGCGTTAGGGGTGGTTACCATAGGGGTGGGGAGGAGAGAATGCGTATGAAACACAATTACAGTAAAACCTTGGTTTGTGAAGATAATTCGTTCCTGAAACATGCTTGTAATCCAAAGCACTTGTATATCAAAGCAAATTTCCCCATAAGAAATAGTGGAAGTTCAGAGGATTCATTCCACAACCCAAAAATATTCATATAAATGATTACATTATTGTAATATAATGAAAAATAATGAAGAAATACAAAATATAAAGAAAAATAAATTAACCTGCACTTACCTTTGAGAACTTTCATGGCTGATGCGAGGTAGACGAGAGAGAGAGGAGGATTGTTGTGTAGAACGACTTTCACTATCACTAAGGGAATCACTGCTGTCTATTGGCTCAATGGAATCTTTTTCTGCATGGGGGCCATTGGTTATGCTTGCACGGATATTGACTACACTACAGTATTAATAAACTCTTGTCATAAACTGTATTTAATGTAACTGGCAACATGGCAGCAGAGGTAAGAGTCTATATCTGCAGGCAGCCTGACCTAGAATGAAGCAAAGCATTCCTAAGCTTACTCTTGAGTGGAAAAGCAAAGGACCATCCATAGGCTCTTTGAAGTGACAAAAAAAAAATACACTAATGCCAGTTGTGGGCACCTTCCAACATTCTGAAAAATCACTGACTTCTGCCAAACACTGTGGCCTGAGATGGAGCATCCAAGCATGAGAGCTGATCACCCACAATCCCAGAGAGAGAGAGAGAGAGACAGAGAGAAAAGAGCCATTGGCTCAGTTGTGATCATGTGATAGACGTTTGGTGTTAGGTATGACTTGTATTGCAAGACATCACTCATTTACCAAGTTAAAATTTATTAGAAATGTTTGTTTATCTTGCAAAACACTCGCAGAACAAGTTACCTGCAATCCAAGGTTTTACTGTAACAATATTTAGTGACATTTTGTGTGTGGTGAGGCAAAAAGCAGACCTTGGATGCTTCCTGGGTTGCTGGTTTATGTGGTTGTATATAGAGGTGGCTTCATTCACGTATACAAAGAATACTTTGGGGAGAATGTATTTATGGCAAGGCCTGAAAAAGAATATAGTTTTAACATGATGTGGTTGATGTGCCTATGAGACATACAGGTGGATATGTCCAAGAAGGAATTAACCAAATTGTTTTGGAGTTCATGAGAGATAACTAGTCCAAAGTCATGGATTTGGGAATCACATGCATTAGGTGATAGTTAAAGCCATGATAATGAAAAAAGTCATTTAAGGAGAGTAGTTTCGTTGACCAGAAACAAGGACAAGAACAGTGTCTTAAGAATGACACTGTTTAATATTTAAGAGTTGTACAGAGGAAGATAAACCTCTAAAGAAGAGCAAGAAGAAAGATCAGAGAAATAGGCAGCAGACCAGAAAATAGAAAGGAAGGAAATCAGAGAGTGATGTTACTCCAGGACACAAACTAAGATATGAGTATTTAATCCTTGGAGTAATTCTATCTTTTAGATACAAGAATATTCTCTTGCCCAGAACTATACTGAAGTGAATATTTATAGAAAAAATAAAATAAAACCAGGGGCACCTGCGTGGCTCAGTCAGTTGGGTGTCCAACTTCAGCTCAGGTCATGATCTCACAGTTTGTGAGTTCAAGCCCCACGTTGGGCTCTGTGCTGACAGCTCAGAGCCTAGAGCTGCTGCAGATTCTGTGTCTCCCTCTCTCTCTGCCCTGCCCCCACTTGTGCTCTGTCTCTCAAAAATAAATAAATGTAAAAAAATGTTTTTAAGAAAATAAAAAAGAAAAAAGAAAATAAAATCAAAATTACTAAGAGAAATCCATTATTATCCTTCAAGAAAAATACATCACTTTTTTTTGCATCATTTCCCATTTGCATTGACCTGTGCAAGGGTGAACATTATGCAGCAAGTAGAGAAAATTTTAATTTCCAGAGAGCTTACTATTAACATGTCAATCGGAAATATAATACCATTCAGGGGCACCTGGGTGACTCAGTTGGTTGACCATCTGACTTTGGCTCAGGTCATGATCTCGTGGTTTGTGTGTTCAAGCCCCACGTCGGGCTCTATGCTGACAGTTCAGAGCCTGGATCCTGCTTCGGATTTTGTGTCTCCCTTTCTCTGCCCCTCTTCTGCTTGTGCGCGCGCTCTCTCTCAAAGATAATTAACATTAGAAATATAATACCATACAAACATACAGTGACTTCATTGTGAAAATGAGAAGTAGTTATTACCCTGTGTGAAACAAGGATTCAACTGATAGCATATGATGCCAGGGATAAAGAGGCAGATGACCAAAGATTTCCAAGGTGAGGATTATAGTTCATCCTGCTAGGCATCCATCACATTCAAAAGAAGCTTCTGTTAGTACCCTGGAGGCACAGCCATCCTCCAGCAACTCATCACATTATTCTTAATTCGTCAACACATGCAGAAAGGCTGATGAATAGGAAAATAATGGATTTCACACTTTCTCATTTTTTTTCTCCAATTAGGGGACAAAAGTCAACTCTATCTCTCGTATCTCCAGAACCACAGTGTAGACTCAAAAGACTCAAAAGAAGAAGACGCAAGGACATTCTCAAACACGGAAGAGTGTCAGATATTCTATGCATTAATAATATGATTCTGTAGGACAAATTTTACATCTGTTAATTTGTTGGGTTTTTTTTAATGTTTATTTACTTATTTTGAGGGAAGGAGGGGCAGAGATAGAGGGAGAGAGAGAATCCCGAGCAGGCTCCGTGTTGCCAGTGAAGAGCCTGTCATGGGGTTTGATCTCATAAATCTCATGAACTGTAAGATCGTGACCTGAGCTGAAATCAAGAGGTGGACATTTAACCGAATTAGCCACCCAGGTGCCCCTTTGTTGTTGTTATTGTTGTTGTTGTTGTTGTTGTTGTTGTTATTGTTGTTTTAAAGAAAACCACTCCATTCTTTCTTAACCTTTCAACTGTTATGCATTTTTTAGTGTGTTTAGGTGATAGAGAAATGTTTCTCAAAGTATGGTCCCCGGACCACCAGAATGAGAAAAACAGTTCACTCTTTGTAAGGAAGCAAAAAGCACTTTGGAAACTCTAAAACTCAAAGTAAACGTATAGTACTATTTTTTTTTTTTTAATTTAAACTTTTTTTTTTTTCAACGTTTATTTATTTTGGGGACAGAGAGAGACAGAGCATGAACGGGGGAGGGGCAGAGAGAGAGGGAGACACAGAATCGGAAACAGGCTCCAGGCTCTGAGCCATCAGCCCAGAGCCCGACGCGGGGCTCGAACTCACGGAGCGGGAGATCGTGACCTGGCTGAAGTCCGACGCTCAACCGACTGCGCCACCCAGGCGCCCCCGTATAGTACTATTTTTTAAAAACTTTTTATGCATGCAAAGAACCTTAAAGAACACTGTATCCAAAGGTGTCATTTTAAAGATGAGAATACTGAAGTTGGACAGGTATGACTTCTTCAAAAATAAAGGCATATTTCAGGTAAGAACCCAGGCATCTCAAATCTAGTGTATCTAAAATGTACATTTCATAATATACATTCAGTTTTCTTCTCCTGGCTTCATCTATCACAGAAAGTTGTCTCACTACCCACACCCCCTCGCAAGTTACTCAAGTAAGAAACAGAGTCATTCTGGATTCTTCTTCCTCTCCAGAACGTATATGAATTCTGTTCATTTCTTTCCAACGTCAGTGCCATTACGGTACCCCACAGAGTAGGGTGGAGTGGTGGGGGGTGGTTCCTAGGTAAGAAGGGAGGGAGAAAGGTTTGATCCTCATAGTTATGAGACTTAAATACATACATTTAGCATTGTTTCCATTATCAATTAGTCAAGGGAAAGTACTTGATCTGTGCCTTTTTTAACCTCTGTGAGGCTTTATTCTAGTCGAAGGTTGACAAAATCCAATAAACCAATGTGAAGTCTCTTAACGTGGCTTTCAGCTTCCATTCCATGCCCTCTTGCTTAAAAATCTTCAATGTCTTTTCTTTGAACCATATAAAATCCAAATTCCCTTTGAAGGCTATGAAAGTGGTAAATGATCTGGCCCTTCCTGCTTCTTAAACCACATCTCTGGAAATCTTCCTCTTTGATCAGGGTGTTAAAAATGTACAGGACCTGGACAAGTTCTAGATCATAGAAACTCTTGCCAGCCTTGGGGGTTTTGCACTCACTGGTCACTATGCCAGGAGTATGTCCTCAGTTTAATTATCACTTGTTACCCTCCCTCCCCCAACCACAATATTATACACCACAGCAGTATATGTCACAAACGAAAACTCTTATGCCTTTTCACTGTTGTCTTTGTCTTCTCTACTCAAAGGGAAGTCCTTAAGAGCAGGGACTATGTCTTCTTTCATTATACTGAGAGCCCAGTGGCTTCTTCTAGTAGGTGCTCAATTAGCTACATAAATAAATCAACACTTTTATGATGATCAGGCTTATTTCATAGGCACTAATTGAAAAAGGTTAACGATCTATTCGTCACTTCATGCTTTTTATGAAATACACATTTTTATTGAAGAATATCACATTTTTATAGCCTTAGAAAAGCAGATTTTTCTCATATGTTTGCTCATGGATCCCCATTTTCATTACACTGAGCATGATTTGTAAGATATTCAGTTACAGAACTCCCTTTGCCCCACTTCTGTGACTCTTTGGTGTTTTCTGATCTTCTGATCTCCTTTTCATTTCTTTCTTCCTGCATCATTTTCTCCTCCCTCCTCTTTCTTCTTCCTCCTTCCCTCCCTCTCTTGCCTTCACACTTCCCTCCCTCCTTGCCCCTTCTCTTCTTAGTGTTCTCTTGGGCCCTTTTCCTCAACACTCTCTCTTCTCTCTTCTGAATGTAAATTATTTTCAGTCATAAAGTGACTCATAATTAAATGAGGAATGTCAAACAGGATTTCAGATAACAAGGTAACAAGTAGCAAAAACCAAAACAAATGAAAGAACGATGAAAAAGCCTCTTGGGGTTCCTGGGTGGCTCAGTCAGCTGAGTGTCTGACATCAGCTCAGGTCATGATCTCGCGGTTCGTGAGTTTGAGCCCCGTGTTGGGCTCTGTGCTGACAGCCTGGAGCCTGGATCTTGCTTGGAATCCTGTGCTTCCTTCTCTCTCTGCCCATCCCCCACTCATACTCTGTCTCTCGCTCTCAAAAATAAACGTAAAAAAATTTTTTTAAGAAAAAACTTCTTAGCAGCCTCAGATCGTAAAGTTCCTATGCCCACTAGCTCAGAGGGCACATGCCCCATCCTTCCCCTACTTATCTATCCTGAGGAGGTACAAATGTGAATGATGCAAAGACTACCTTAGCTAAGAGTCCCATTGCCTCTCCTCTTCCAGAAGGCTTAATTCTTCACATTAAGAGAATTCTAATTGTAATTTGTCCTTCCCTCTTGACAAACAGCTTATAGATGGATCTTTAGTAACCTAGGTAAAGAATAGGTGTTTTCCAAAAGTTTAACGCTGGACTGCTTGTAATTATATCAATGTTTGTCACTAAACATAGCTGAGCATGAGCTCCCATCCATGTGAGGAGGGCTCATGCTATCACCCATCAGATAGTATGGAATAGTGGCCATAACACTCAAGTTGTTTTTTTTTTAAGTTGTTTCATGCCAATCCTGGACATACTGTAGTAGTGGAGGTAGCAATATATTTTCCCTCTTCTCAGTGACAACTTGCATGATATATAAAACATCTGTAATACTGGTATATGAATCCAAGACTATTGATTTATCATTGATCAAGAGAATAAAAGGTTTCATGTTTCTATAACTAGAATGGGGATTAGTCAAAAGAAAAGTCAGGAGTGCTTAGGTTGAGATCTAGGTGAAATTCACATGATTTAATGATTACTGATGTGGAATTATCCCACACACAGAATCTCAAATATTCCCAAAGCCTAAGACCATGAGATGTCTCATCTGCATCACTCAGCAGAGGTCAGAGGTTTGAGATTGCTGTACTGATCAATACTCATTATTTGAATAATACCTACAGACGAGTGAGAATTGCCCATTATAGTGAATTCCTTGCCAGTAAGTGCCCCTTTGATAAGTTATTTTGAAATAAATAAAAATTGTCTAGTTTAAATTTGTATAGTCTGATTGACTATATTCTCTATCAGGACACACATTTAGTTGCTAACTGTATCTAAAGACCTTAAAGGGCACCTGGGTGGCTCAGTTGGTTGAGCATCTGACTTCAGCTCAGGTCATGATCTCACGGCTTGTGGGTTCAAGCCCGCATCGGGCTCTGTGCTGACAGACAGCTCAGAGCCTGGAGCCTGCTTCAGATTCTGTGTCTCCTCTCTCTCTGCCCCTCCCCTGTTTGTGCTCTTTCTCTCTCTCTCAAAAATGAATAAATGTTAAAAAAATAAAATAAAATAAAATAAAATAAAATAAAATAAAAACCTTGAATTGGGTTCACATTTATCCCCAGAAATAAAATCCTTCAGCTTCTAAGAGTTCAACTGGTAATGATAATTAACACCTTGGTTCACTTCTTGGTATGCGTCACGGACTGTTCCAGGAACTCTGCATACACACTCTCAGGAAGCAATCATTCAAAATACACCCAAAACTGAATAACTTCATGTGAATGAGAAAATTGAGACTCCAAGGAGTTCAATGACCTTGAACCCAGGTCTAATTACAAATTGCATAAACTACTTCACCACTGCCCTATTCCTTGTCTGGTATGCTGATTTGGTAAGCCCAGGAGGGATGTGAACATACATTCCATATGCAAGTTGGTCGTGCTGCCTGAGTTAATTTCATAGTTGTATGATGTTCCATTGTATGAGGATATCATCATTTACTTAATCATTTTTTGGGTACTTAGATTTTTTTTCCATATGCTAAAAATATTATACTACTTAAAAATATTATATTAATATTATACATGTTATAATATATGCACATACTATGAATAGAGGAATATTCTGTACATAAAACTTCTTTATTTGGGATTATATCTTTAATTTTTAGAAATGTACTTACTGAACGAAAGATCAGAAATATCTTTATGACTCAAGTCAGCACAAACTAATGGTCAGACAGATCAATGAGCCTTGCTCTACCACTTATTAGCTGTGTTACTGTAGGCAAGATGTTCAATGTCTAAATTATTTCTTCATCTATAAATTGGGTATAACATCAATATTTCAGAGTTCTTGTCACATCTCAATGGAACAGTAAAGAGATAACTATTACTTATTATATTATTAAAGTGCTGTTTGCAAAGATTGATCCAATTATTTTTTCCATTGTAAGCATATAAGAATTTCTTAACATCTCCTTGCTTGCGTGTCTTTCTGTGTACATGTATATAATTCCTAGACTTCAGTAATTTGCTAGTTTAAAATTATGTCTCTTAAATCTGCATGTGTCTCATCACTACTAACTATGCTGTGCTCTTCTCTGTACATCAGAGGGCACCTAGCATTGATCCATATCACCATCGGCACTATTTTAACCTTGGCCAGCTGATCATATTGGCTTCTGCCAAGTTTCTCCACCATAACGTAATTTTCCCTTTATAATCTATTAGAGTTTTGTAGGAGATATTCTGATGCTATACCAACATTTTGATCCTGATCAGAATTTTATCCACTAGGTTTAGCCTCAACTGACACCTCCTGCCTAAATCAGTCACCATTATAATGGTCGCCAAATAACAACTTCCTATTTCCATCATTTCCTCTACATTTATGAATTGTCATTCTGCTAAAGAAGAGCTTACACATTTCTATTTATTTTACTGGTTATTTATTTGTTTATATCATTGTCATGAGTCTCTATTATAGCAAATAAAATTTAATATTTTAAGTTATAATCTATTATTTTCATTTTTAACTTTATTTGGCCAATGAGAGTCCCTTCAAGATGACTTCTGTATCCTATTTTTACATCTTCACCTTCCTTTTTTTAGTATTTTCTTATTTTCTGTTGTAAAGACTCTTCTTGTACTTTTTTTTCTTTATCTTTCCCTGGCATTAGCCATTTTTTCAGGAAGCCCTGCTCCCTTTAGTGGTAGAGAGTTATTAAACCAATATCTGGGTTCTCAGTGTGCTCACTGCCAGCATAATGTCAGCGTTTGTAAGAAGACCAGCAAACGGGGGTCGGAAAGAAATGCATTTACATGTTTCCGTATTTACACACACTTACATATATAGATACATCTATAACTATTTCTACATTTATGTACACATTTTTAAATATGACTTCACTAAAACATGGTAACTTGTACTTCATCAAAATTAAAAACTCCGTTCTTTAAAAGGCACCATTAAGAAAACAAAAGGACAAACTACAGAATTGAATAAAATATTCACACTGCATATTTCTTCTGTCAAGCACTTCTGTCAAGAATATATAAAGGCCTCTTAAATTTAATAAGGAGACAACCCAAATAATAAATGAGCAAATGGTTTGAACAGATACTCCACTAACGAAGATATACAAAAGATCAATAACACATTTAAAAATGTTCAACATTCTTAGCCATCAGAGAAATACATATTAAAATAAGAAGACACCACAATACACCCACTAAAATGGTTAAAAATTAATTTTTTAAGTGTATTCATTTATTTTGAGAGAACGGAGGGAGAGAGCAAATCTCAACCAGGCTCTATACTGTCAGCGCAGAGCCCAACATGGGGCTCAATCCCACAAACCGTGAGATCACGACCTGAGCCAATATCTAGAGTTGGATGCTTAACTGACTGAGCCACTGAGGAGCCCCTGGTTAAAAATTTAAAACCAAACTGTGGAGAAGATGCTAATCAAGTGGAATTCTCATATATTGCTGGTGGGAATGTAAAATGGAACATCAATTTTTCAGCGCCATATAAACTGAAACATATACTTCTATGTGGTAAATTAAGTAAATACTTTTAGGTATTTTCCAAAGAGAATGAAAGCATATTTTCAAAGACATGTATACAACTGTTCAGAACTACTTCAAAAAAAACAAAAAACAAAAAGAAAAACAACTCAAATGTCAACCAACAGTTGAATGGATTAAAGAATCATGGCATATCCATATAGTGGAATACCACTCAACAATAAAAATAAATGAACTTCTGATACATGTATTAACATGGATGAGTCACAAAATATGTTAAGTGAAAGAAGCTAGATAGAAAAAAATATATTCTGTATGCTTACATTCAAATAAAGTTGTGGAACAGGCAAAATTAATCTATAGTGACAGAAATCTATTGTGGCATATCACTGGTTGCCTAGGGCAGAGGGTGAGGGGGCATAAATCCACTGTAAAGGGACACCAGGAGAATTTTTTGAGGGATGGAAATGATCTACATCTTGACTGTGTTGATTTGTCACAACTCAATGGACTTGACTCTTAAAATAGATACACATACTGTGTGTAAACTATTTCTCAATAAAGTTGTCTAAAAAACAAAATGATTTCATACTACTTGCTCCTATTCCAATCATACCCCTCTAGGGGCTTCCAGTCTATCACCATTCCATGGTTGTGAATACTTTTCCTAGTTGTGAGAAAGTTCTCAAAGTGTTTGTTTATTTGCTCAATCAACTACTTCTTTGTTCAATGCATCCATTTGATGCTATCTCCATACTCTGCATCCTGGAGTGCCTCCAGCACATTTGCTCAGATTTCTGCATGATTACCCCATCCATACCCATGCAACTGACCAGCTCGTAATCTCTTTTTCTAGGAAAAGACAGTGGGAAAGATGGGAATGTCTAACTATTTCATTTCATAGTTTTATTCTCTTCTCTTCATCATTATCTTTGTTTCCACTGATCTCTCCTTTTTTTCTGTATTTGTCTTTCATTGGAAACTCCAGATGTGTAGTTTTATATAAGGTGATAGGATGGTCCAGCTATCCAGTGTGTTGAGATTCCCTCAAATAGGAATGTCTCCTGGACTGTTTGGTTTATCCAATGAGTTCTTCAATCTTGGGTCTACTTGCAAGCAAGAGGGGTAGGATGCATCTGACTGTGAGAGACTGGGGCGCAAGGAGAGTAACTGGGCACACTCTCATCATTCATTGCCCAGACTTTCATTTAATTCCTCTGTCTTTAGACCCAAGCCTCCCTGACTTCTGCTTCATCTGGGGTCCCAGAATCTAGGACTTCTTATCCTCAATTTCTCGAAAGAATGAGCTTCCAGGCTCCTGCCCAAGTTGAGCTGTTGCCTAGCTGTGGGGGATGGTGCAGAATCAGAAGATCCAAAGTTGTAATAACAGACTTTCATCTATTCCCCTGTTTTCCCCCTTTGTGTACCCCAGGGTCCACTGTTGCTAGTCTAAGTCTTCAGCTTCCCAGGGGCTAATGTGTCTTACCTCTTATTGGCTTCCCCTTTCTGCATGCTTATTGGTTGGTAGCTTCTTATCTGATAAATTAGTTACCACTCCTCCATGTGCCTTCCATGTTAAAAAAAATGCTTCAGTTCCTCTTATTCACTTATGTCTCCTCTGCCATTCTATATGCTCCTGTACATTATACATTGTGCTCTATTGCCATTTCAGTGGTATCTGGGAAGGGAGAAGAGATGAACATGTATGATAAATCCTTCTCTAAGAGATCACTTATCACATAAAATTGTCTTCTTCTGTCAACTAATTCTTCACTCTAAGAATTCTCTCTAAAATAAATTGAAATTTATCTAAATTTTTATACAAGAAAACTGCCCTAGCATATTCAGGAAAATCTTCTATTAGTAGATTGCTGGCTTATGTTTTTTTCAGTAATTATTTAATAAATGGGGGAACTGTTTACCTTTAAGTCATGATGTGAAGATTCTTTATTAAATTCCATCAAAGGTACCCTGTCAACGTTTCTCCTGCCTGGACTGTCTGTAATGAATTGAATCCATTCTGGGTTCTTCTTACATTTACCTTAATCCCAACCCTGCTCCACTGGTATGTTTGATAGATGGTAAATATAAAAACCAATGTGAATTCAAGGTCAAATAACTCAAAATTGGTCACTTCAGCAATAAATATCAGTCTATTCCATTACTTGCCTTCATGGACCCAAACTTACTTCTATAAGGATTTGCATTAAATGTTTTTCATCATGAATGGATTAGTTTAATTGAATGTTCAATTTGGTTTGTGCATGTATAAGAATATACACACATTCTTTGTGTGCTGATTTCCTGGGGATAAGGGAAATGTCTGACATATCCATCACATTAATTAAAGACCTGAGGTAGCCTGAGTCTGGGGATGAGGTTGGTGAGAGTGTATTTATGTTCCTCACCGAAGACTGGTCAGTGTTCTGGCTCTTTCAGTTGCTAGCCAACTGGTCATAGCTGAGAAGCCTAAAGGCTGCACTCAAATATGAACCCAAATAGAAGAGCCTCACTTATCACGGACTTCTTAAAGCCTTCTGGCATGTTCTCCCTTGCTTCCTTCCTCCCTACCTGAGTGACTGAAAAAAATCTAGAAAGATTTTAAGTTGAAAGGTGTTTGCACCTCTGAGGCTGCCCAGGGAAATCACCTTCAGGGTTTCTCAGAAGTTTTCTTGCCCTTGCTCCCAGAGAGCTCCTGCAACTTCAGTTAGTTCACTAAGGAACCTCATGGAGCCATTTAGAGAACTCATTAAAAAGACACAGCTGGAAAGTTTCCCTCAGGTATTTTGGAAAAGATGGAAAAAAAACTTTTTAATTGATCTCAAGGGAATAGAAACTATTTCAGGATCTAAAAAGTAAGTGTCAGGAAAAACCTCCTTGTGGAGTTCATTAAACCTTGTCTCTATTAATTATAGAGCAGTGCTCCCTGCAGGCAACTGCTCAAGAGACCATGTGTCACATGGCCTTTTGGGAAAATATCCTGGTTGCTTCACTGTGGGATCTCAGAGTTAGGGTTTAAGTGGAGTGTGGAGACAGACTCCTTGGAGAATGGAGTTCCAAGCATCTTATCAATGGATTGAGCTCTTTCTCCTATTCACACATTTAAATAAGAGAACAATAAACCAAATAACTGCCAATATATTCCAGGCACAGTGCTAAGACATTTATATGAATTATTGCCAATCATCAAAATAATTTTTATAAGTGAATACTTATTGCCTTCCAACATATAAAAAAAGAAGCAAGTTCAGTCAAGTTAAATAACTCATCCAAAGTCATATAAGATCCCAAATTTAAAACTGATTCCGAAGCCTTCTTCATTTTTCTGCTGAGAGAGTCCAGCATGAACTCAAGCATAGTCTTCCTAGACCCACTTATAGTCCCTAGTTCAGCCACCCAAACAACCACCCTGCCTTTTTTTCCTTGGCAATACAAAGGAAGACAAAACATGGCAGCATTAGCTGAAGACATGATAATTAAAGGATATAAGCTAGAATTTCCTCAAAGTAATATTACTCCTATTTTAACATTTCCTGCTTCTGGCATGTCTGTCCCAGTTGCTGTTAATCCCAGATCTAATTCCATCTTCTCCTTGCCACAGTCCATTTGGATATCTTTGCTGGTACACTAATACAATAGAATTTTTCTCAATAAAAACAAATTAATGCTAAGTTATTCAACCCTCTCACTTCTTCCATAAGACTTAACTGAAGTCCAAGGCAGGGGAATGCTTGAAGTTAATAAGTTATAATGTTTATCTGGGTCCCCCGAGGGCTGATACCATGATGCAATTAAATATGCATGGTATATATGGGGGAAAAACAATGAGAAACAATGAGGAGGGATCTAGTGAAGGTTTGGAAAGCCATTTGATTTGGGTCTGATTCCTGTGAAGGAGAAAGAGAAGGAAGGAAAGGAGAATATATGCATGCACCACATAGGGTTTCAGCCAGAAACAGAGGGCTCACTTAAATTTGATAATTTGAAGAAAGTTTAATGAAGGAACTACTTACAATGCTATGTACAGGGTGTGGGGAAACCCAAAGAGAAAGTACAAGATTCCAGAATAATGCAGAATCCTGGGCTGGTAATAAAACTACTTTACAAACTCTAGGCCTAAAGGAGAAGAGGAGATTGCTGTTATTAGAACCTGGAGAGAAAGAGGAATGTGTAGAAGGGTGGCTAATAGAAGCTGGAATCTTAAGTCAGTTGGACCAGTCCATGTCACCCTACAGGGAACTTCCTGTAGGGAATGAATGAATACTAGACCTCACTGTCCTCCCTTTCCTAGTCTCTTGTCTTTGTTTCCAATGAGCCAAACCCAACAAGAAGCCAGAGAGCAGTGAAGCCCCATGGTGTAATACACACAGATGTGTCTTAGCGGGCACAGAGAAAAGTGAAGCATGGATATGGAAGGGGCAAAGGGAAGATAACCACCTACCATTTGATTTGTATGTTCATCAGAACTGGCCATGGTCTTATACTCCATCAGATCAGGAATCTCAGGGAAATTCCACACAAATTTTATTTATAAATATTTACTTATAGGAATAAATAATGTCTCAAATAGTAATAAAAAGTGCAGGATTTAATAGTTATACGAAGAGGAAGGGAAAGATCTTTAGGAAAGATTGCCAACTAATAATTGTAAAAAGTAATGAAAGAATTAGAAAATCACTATTTTGTAGCCAACTTAATAATTGATTCAAGCAGTCAATGAATGCTACAATAATTGGCTGAAAATATTGTTAGGAGAGAGAATCCTTACATAGTCTCCAAGATTAATTCAGTAATTAATTTCAGTGGAGGAAAATGTCCCTTTACAATTGAGAAATCTGGTGGAAATCACCTAACCAAAACACCAAACAAACTTAACACATCAGTAATGGGACAGACTGACATCGTGCACCTCCTTTTATAAGACACTGGGAAGAACAAAACATCATCTATGCAGTTTTCCTCCCCAAAGAGGTTTATCTGGATCTAGATATGACGAATCCAAACTTCAGGACATTCTACAAAACAACTACCTGGACTCTTTAGAAATATCAATGACATGAAAGACATAGGGAGAGGGAACATTTTGAGATTAAATGAAGCTAAAGCAATAAGAGACTAACTGCAATGCATGATCTTTGACTGGATCTCAAATTGAAAAAAAAAAAAAACAAGAAAAAACAAGAGCCATTAGTGTGTGTGTGTGTATATATATATATATATATATATAATATCATTGCATTAATGTTAAATTTTGTGAGTATGATAATGGTATTGTGTTTAATATTTGGTTTTAGGAGATAAATGCTAAATTATTTGAGAGTAAATGGGTTTGTGTACTTATATTCTACTAAAGTTCACTCATTCTAAAATATACTTTTAAATGATTCAGCAAAAATATATATTTGCAATCATATATATTTATTTTGTATATATCATATACACTAGAATATAGATTACATTAACAAAAATTATATTTTCCCCTCTTTAACCTCAGCACTATTGAAATTTTATTTATTTATTTATTTTAAGTTTATTCATTTATTTTGAGAGAGCAAGCAAACAGGGAGGGGCAGAGAGAGAGGAGAGAGAGAGAATCCAAAGCAGGCTCAGCACTGTCAGCGCAGAGCCTGACATGAGGCTTGATCTCACGAACCATGAGATCATGACCTGAACCAGAAACAAGAGTTGATGCTTAACTGATTGACCATCTGGGCCCCAACACTACTGACATTTTAGTCTGGAAAATAATTCTTTATTGTGGAGAACTGTCTTATACGTTGTAGGATGTTCAGCAACACCTCTGTTTTCTACCCACAAGTCACCTATAGCATTTCCTTTCTTTAAAGATAATAACAAAAAATATGTCCAGACATTGTCATATGTCTGCTGAGGAACAGGCACAAAATCACCACTGGTGTATGTCTAAGTATACCTGTATGTCTATATCTAGCTAGCTAGCAACTAATAGGAAGCAATATAGGTAGGTAGGTAGGTAGGTGTGTGGGTTGGTAGGTAGACAGGAAATATTTCAAAATACTAACAATTAGCAGTTAGTAAATATAAGAGGAGATATGTATGTTCATTATGTTATTCTTTCCAAAATTCCATCGTTACAAAAATTTCACAATTAAAAAATGTAAGGAAAAATAAATCAAATAACACATCAACTAAATCAGCAAACAAATGTAACACAAAAATGAGAAGACCAAGAAAACATAACATGTAAAATATTACACGACAGTCTAACTTTGACCCACTTTCCTTCTCTCATTACTTACTTTGGTTTACTTTTGATAGCCAGAAAATCTGTTCATATATATTTTCTTTCTCTTTCAAATGGTCAAACACAGGGGCGCCTGAGTGGCTCAGTTGGTTAAGCATCCAACCTCAGCTCAGATCATGATCTCTTGTGAGTTCGAGCCCCACGTTGGGCTCTGTGCTGACAGCTCAGAGCTTGAAGCCTGCCTCAGATTCTGTGTCTCCCGCTCTCTCTGCTCCTCCCCCACTCATACTGTCTCTCTCTCTCTTTCTCTCTCTTTTTCAAAAATAAATAAACACTGATTTTTTAAAAAAAATTATCTAACACAGACCACTTATTTGGCACAGAGGTAGCCATCAAACATCAGCTATTAACAGTGTCTTCTCTATTTATAAAAAATAATCAAACTGATGTACAAACTAAGAAATCCTACCCTGAAAGGGCAGTCGTTTGAATGAGCACACCCTTCCCAGTCAGCCTGTTCCAGCGCCCTCAGGCCAACCTTCCTTCCTTCTCTTCCCCCATTTGTCAGTGTCTCTTCTTGTTCAGAACTCCTGAGTTTAATAAACGACTCCGGTCATTCAGCTTCAGCTAATTTTAACTCAGTCATTTAAGCTAAAGCTTAATAATTTTGCCAAGCTGGTGTTGTAGAACCAGACCACTATGATGAAAAAAGAAAAAGAAGCAGCACAATGTGGGCCATTAATTGTCTTTATTTCCCCCTTTCTAACCCGAGGCCATCCTTACACAGGAGTAAGGAGTACTCCTTTACAGGAGTAAAGGAAACCTCGTTGGAAATGGAGTGGGGGAGCCTGAAGGGGGCGCTCACAGCTTATCACTCCTTGCAGTCTGCACCACCAGCAAGAAGGAAGAGGATTCTTACCTTGACAAGGGAGGACCCTTTTCACGTAAGAATTTTATCTCCTGCCTTTAAGGAAAAGATAGGAAGATCCCTCCCTGCCCCAACAACAACGCACTAACCACCTCCTGCAGCCACTGAGAAACCGTCACAACCTCCAACTCTTCTTCAATGAACTTGTGTTCAAAACACACCTCTCCAATTTCCCCCCTAAAGCCTAGTAAAATCTGACCTTCTTTTTGTCTTTTGGGACTCGCCTGTGGTTCATCATAGTTTGCTTGTCCCCAGGGGCAATTCCTCTGCTATTCTCGAATAAATTCATTTTGCTAGTAAAGTAACTGGCTATTTTATTTTTAGGGTTGACACCCTGAGCTTTGTGGCCACTCATAACCTCTGAAACATTAAATCTATTCATCAGCTTTCTGTTCAGTGAAGTCCACTTGTTCTGCTTCTTTGACCTCACAGAACCTATAGTCCTACATTTTCTTCTATTGGTTTTCGCTTCTTTTCCCCTGCTTAGCTTTCATGTTCCATCAGCAAAGAATATTTTTAAATTTTTTTAACTTTTACTTAAAAATATTTTTTAAATTTTTTTAGAGAGCGAGCTAGAGCAGGAACGGAGGAAAGGAGTCGAGGTGGGGGGAGGGGTGGTGGGGGAGAGAGAATCTTAAGCAGGCTCCACACTCAGGCTCCCCAAAGTGGGGCTTGATCTCACAACCCTGGGATCATGACATGAGCCAAAATTAAGAGTCTGATGTTCAACCGACTGAGCCACCTGGTGTCCCAATAAAGAACATTTTTAATTAATAAGCTTAATTCTGTCGCCATTTGACTGATACTGTCAGGAAAGTACATCATCCTTGGATCAATCACACTGTCTTACTGTCAATCCCATCGCACTCAGACTGAACACTGCTGGAAAAAATGACATTGCTAGAGAATTGGTTTCCAGTGAAATGCATAAAATCCAGGCTCACTGGGGCCATTGATCCCATCCAGTAATCTTCTAATTCTCCACACTAATATTTTAAGCATTTTTCACTCTTTTCAAACCTCACACTGCCTGCCCAATTCACCAACATTCCATGTCACATTTGACAGATGTTTTTATCTCCTTTTCACAAAACAGATATCATTACATTGGAGCCCTTTAACTTCCCAACACAAAACATTCCAATGTCCCTGGATCCACACCTCTGCTTTCCTCTTTCTTTCTAACCAATGGAGAAAGTGTTCCCTTCATATTAAAGCCCATCTTCTAGGGGCGCCTGGGTGGCTCAGTCTGTTAGGCCTTCAACTTCAGCTCAGGTCATGATCTCAGGGTTCTTGATTTTGAACCCCACATCAGGCTCTGTGCTGACAGCCCGGAGCCTGGAGCCTGCTTCGGATTCTGTGTGTGTCCCTCTCTCTGCCCCTCCCCTGCTTGCTCTCTCCCTGTCTCTCTCTCAAAAATAAGTAAACATTAAAACTTTTTTTAAAAAATAAAGCCTATTTTCTAGGCAGGTGCTCTTGATCCCATCTCTTTCTATTCCTCAACAAATGATAATTTCAGTTTTCCATGTTTCCTCTCTATTGGCTCTTGCTGCCATCATTCCCAAAGAGCACAGACAAGCAAACCTGTCTCACCAACTAGTGGTCTGCCCTTTCCTGCGCTGCCAAAATTGTGGAAGAACTTCCCTACACTTGCTCTCTTTCTTTTGATATACCCCTAAACCTAACTTTTCACTAAAATTCACAAAATAAGTTACTAGTGAATTTCACATCTTTTAAAACCCAATGTCACCTTAGATCTTGTTTAATCCCCAAATCTCAGAAGTAAAAGGGAGACTGCCAGTTTTAATACTGAGATTGTAAGAACACTAATCCAGATCATGAAGGCTCCACCTTCACGACCTACCACCTCCCAAAGACCCCACCTCTTAACACCATCACCTTGAGGCTTAGAATCTCAATATATCAATTCTGTAAAAAATCAATTGGCATTTATATAATATTGACTCTTCTTTTATACGAGCATGATATATGTCCATTTTTTTAAAGTTTTCTTTAAGTTATCTCAAAAATATTTTGTAGTTTTCAGAATAGAGGTCTTGTAGACCTTTTGTCAAATTTACCCTCTGCTGTTTCATAACTGTGTTGCTACTGTAAATTGTTTTAGTTTTTCAAGTTCAAATTTCATTGTTTAATATTTATAAATATAATTGATTGGGGCACCTGGGTGGCTCAGTGTGTTAAGCATTGAACTTCAGCTCATGTCACAATCTCACAGTTTGTGGCTTTGAGCCCCGCATCAGGCTCTGTGCTGACAGCTCGGAGTCTGGAGCCTGCTTTGGATTCTGTATCTCCCTCTCTTTCTCTCTCTCTGCCCTTCCCCTGCTCACGTTCTGTCTCTTTTTCTCTCTCAAAAATAAATAAACATTAAAAAATTATAAATATAATTGATTTTGTATATTGACCTGGTGTCCTGTGACCTTGATGAAATAATGTGTTAGTTCCAGTAGTTTTTGTAGTCCCTCCCTCTGTGTACACACACGCGCACACACACACACACACACACTTATGTTATCTGAGGATAATGACATTTTTCTTCTTCATTTCCAATCTGTACACATTTTATTTCTTTTTACTGCCTCATCACACATTCTAGAACCTTCAAGTACAATACTGAATAAAAGTGGTGAGAGTAGCCATTTTTTACCTTACTCCTGTTTTTCAGCAAAGTCATTTAGTCTTTCACTATTAAGTTAGCTGTAGGTATTTTGTAGTTATCCCCAATCAGGTTGAAAAAGTTCCTATCTATTCCTAGTTTGATGAGACTTTAAAATACAGTAAAACCTTGGTTTGTGAGCATAATGAGTTCTGGAAACATGCTTGTAATCCCAAACACTCATATATCAAAGCGAATTTCCCCATAAGACATAATGGAAACCAAGATGATTTGTTTCACATCCCAAAAATATTCATATAAAAATGATTACAATATTGTAACATAATACAAAATAGTAAAGAAAATACAAAATAGAAAAAAATAAAGAAAATAACCTGCACTTACCTTTGAAAACCTTCGTGGCTGGTGTGAGGGAGACAAGAGAGAAGAAGGTTATCATGTAGGATGACTTTCACTATCACAAACGGATGTTGACTACAGTACAGTATTAATAAATTCTTATCATAGACTGTATTTAATTTAACTGGCAATAAGACGGCAGAGTAAAGGGTCTATATCTGCAGGCAGCCTGACCTAGAATGAAGCAAACAAAGCATTTTTAAGCTTTCTCTTGTATGAAAAAGCAAAGGACTGTCCATAAGTAGTTTGAAATGATGAAAAATACACCAGTGCCAGTTGTGGGCACCATCTGATATTCTGAAAAATCACTGATTTTTGTTAAACACCGCAGCCTGGCACCAAGCATCTAAGCATGGGAGATGATCACCCACAATCCCGGAGTGAGAGAGAGAGAGAACCATTGGCTCAGGTGTGACCATGTGATACTGGGCATCATGTACTACTCGTATTGCAAGACATTGCTCACTTATCAAGTTAAAATTTATTAGAAATGTTGGCTCATCTTTTGAAACGCATGTAGAACAAGTTACTCTCAAGTTACTATCCAAGGTTTTACTGTAAGTGATTTTTAAAACTTTCTTCTCCATCTATTAAGATGATCACATGAGTTTCCTTTACTTTTAGATACAACACAAAAGACATGATACATGAAAAAAATAGTTGTCAAGCTGGACTTCACTAAAATTAAAAAATTTCTCTCTGCAAGACAATATCAAAAAAGTTAGAAGAAAAGCCACAGACTGGAAGAAAATAATTTGCAGACAACACATCTGATAAAGAATTGTTAACTAAAAGATACAAAGAACTCTTAAAACTCAACAACCAGAAAACCAAATTAAAAAAAATAGGCCAAAGATTTCAACAGACACGTCACCAAAGAAGATACACAAATAAGCTTATGAAAAGAGGCTCCCCAGCCTATGTCATCAGGGAAATGTCAATGAAAACAACAGTAAGATATCACTGCATGCCTATTAGGATAGCCAAAATCTGGAACACTGACACCACCAAATAGTGGTAAGGATGTGAAACAACAGGAACTCTCATTCGTTGCTGATGAGAATGCAATACAGACATTTTGGAAGACATTTTTGTGTTTTCTTACAAAACAAACATATTCTTATCATACTACCAAGCAATCATGCTCCCTGGTATTTACTAGAAGTAGTTGAAAACTTATGTCATGCAAAAAACCCTGCATGTGGATATTTATAGCAGCCTTATTCAGAATTGCCAAAATCTGAAAGCAACCAAGATGTCCGTCAGTATGTGCATGGATAAACAGATTGTGGTATATCTAGCCAGTGGAATATTATTCAGTGCTAAAAAATACAATGAGGGATCAAGCCATGGAAAAACTTTAAATGTGTATTATTAAATAAAAGGAGCCAATCTGAAAATGCCATATATGTTATGGTTCCAGCTATATGGCATCCTGGAAAAGGTTAAGCTATGGAAAGAGTAAAAACACCAGTGGTTGCCGGAGGTTGAACAGGCAAGGATGAATAGGTAAAGAAAGAGGATTTTCAAGGCAGTAAAAATATTCTGCATGACACCGTAACGGTGGGTACAAGTCATAGTAAATTTGTCCAGACCCATAGAATGCACAACACCAAGAGTGAACCATAATATAAACTATGGCCTTTGGCTGATTATATTTCTATGTAAGCTCATCATTCATAACAAATTAATAATTCTGGTGAGGAATTTGATAATGGGGGAGGCTACGCATGTGTTGAGGCAGGGAATATATGGGAATCTCTGTAGCTTCTGCTCAATTTTGTCCTGAACCTAAAACTGCTATAAAATATTTTTTAACAGTTTTAAAGCAAGTCAAAAAAATACCAAACGTTTTTCCCACAGGAGCACTAGTTCAGTATTTGTTAATTTAGTGTTCACAGCAACTTTATAAAGCATAACTACCATGAATAATAGGAATCAACTCTATTACTCTGGATCATAAGGAAAATTCCTGCTGAGTTTGGCTCTTCCTTTGCTTGTCTAAGAAAAATCCATCTGCTTCAAAGATAGTCAAAAGGAACCAGAAGAGCATAGCTGATTCTTGTTCCATTATATAAAGTTACTTTGAGCACTGAATTAACAAATAAAGAACTATTGCTTCTAGTGGAAATACAGAGTTAGATTCTTGCAAACCTTTGGTCACAAGATTTTAATTAACCAAAATGCCATTTGCACTACATGGGGTGCTTTACCAACATCCTTACAAAACAAGCCCATCTCATCAGCATTGAAAACCTGTTCTTTGACATAAAGACCTTTTCTTGTATAATAGCAAATATTTTAAAAATTCTTCCACAGCCATCTCATCTACAGGATGTCTTGCCTTCCAGTTTGACATTTCCCATGATGTATGTTGCCTTTATGAAAATGTGACCCAGCCAGCCTAGCTGAGAAAGATTTAAGAAGTGTTTAACATTTTCCTGATTTGGAGCAACCAGATCATAAATTTCTCTGGCCTTTAGCCTCACAACAATACTGTCCATTATGCTTTTTAAAAATCAGTTGTCATCTCATGAATGTACAAATTTAGCTACTTTTCCATCTCTTCCATGGCTTCATTATGCACTATAGTTCATTATACACTTTCTGGAGCATTCTCATGTACAGATTAGCTCATTTCCTCTTCCTTTTTCTGGCTGTATTATACTGTTCATTCATTAACACTGGAGTCATGGCCAACAGCACTATAAATCATGCCCAAAGAAGGTTACCTAACCTTCATCAACCAAATTTATGGTTATTTTCTCCATAAAGCACATCACATTCTCTTTGTACTTAGAAACACTAGACAGCATTTCAGCATTACATTGCACTAGGGAACAAATTGAAACAGCAAAGTTATCAACAAAAAGCACCAAAATGTGAAAAATGTGGCATCAACTAGACCATGAAAAGGACATTAGTTTACAACATGAGAGCTGAACAAGAAGGCAGAGTATCAGCTTGCAGAGCTGGAAACATGAACACGGGGAGACTTGAAGGTCTTTCCATCCTGCACATGTTCATGCATGACAAGGAAAGCATCCCATGTGTTGATTTGGGGTTACAAACAAATTTTAGCAAGTGGACAAACTTACAAATATAGAATCTGCAAATAATGAGAACTGATTGTATCTTTGAAAATATCCTGCAAGAAAAGGAAAAGAAACTAGAAATTTAATGACTGATAGAAAACACTCAAAAGAAAATTTCCCATGTAACAGGTGACAGTGGTAACCAAACATTTCTCAATAAATATTTTTAAAAAGTTAATGAAACTCTCTTCTTTATAAAACAAGAAGACTTTGCAGAGACTTAAGACTTTGCAGAGAATCCAGAATTTAGGAACAGTATGTTGACGTAGTGTAAGGAGATAAAGTATGAAAATACAAAGCTTAAAATAGAAATGAAAAACTTCATAAAAATATTCCAAAAATGAGTTTGAGATTAGAAGGGGAGAAAGAGAATAGAGGCACAGCTGGAAACACACCAAGAAATACTGAGCATATAAATAATAAAAGCAAATATAACCAAATGGAAATACAGAATTAAAATGAATTAGCAGTAAAACGAAAGGTATGGAAAATAGGCATATGAAATCTCATATGTTCATTTTCCAGAAAATATAAATAAAAAATACATATTTTAAAGTATAATTCAAAACTATTCTTGAAATTTAAAAAAGGCATGAACCTACAGATTGAAAAGGCAAACTGTGTCCCTGAGAAACTGACACAAATAAGGATATAATCTAGTAATGTTACTAGACTGAAAAGATAAATGATTATGTGGTTAGCTAACTGCCCTCCACCAAAAAGGCTATTTATAAAGCAAAAAGAATAATTCTGGATTTATACATTTTGTTAAAGTTGTTAATTTATTTATTTAGAGAGGGACAGAGAGCAAGTGGGGGAGGGGCAGAGAGAGAGGGGAACAAAGGATCTGAGGCAGGTCCCGTGCTGACAGCAGAGAGCCCAATGTGGGGCTCAAATTCATGAGATCATGACCTGAGCTAAAGTCAGACACTTAACTGATTAAGCCACCCAGGTGTCCCTAGACTTATACATTTCCATAGCAATAGTCAATTCTAAAGTTTGTGAAGCAACACGTACACAATTCTCCAGGAAAGAAAGTATCATCCAAATGTTATACCCAACCAAATGGCTGTGCAAATGCAAAGGCACAGATAGTGTAGAAATAGAAGGAATTTAAAGAATATCAGTCCTAGAAAATCCATGGCAGAAGGATGGGCAATGAGCTTTGAACCTTTTTTAATTGCAGGACTATGATGAATATAAATATGAGGACTATGGTGGTAGGGCAGAATTCAAACCATAAAACATGCCCTGTAGAAACATCATAAGTAACAAAAGTTGAGAGGAAAAAGGATAGATTACATAATGTTGACTTCCTCTTCTTTAATATCTGGCAACAAAAACGTTTTACTTAAATCTGAAAAATCAAGTGAAAGAGATATAAGTACATTTCAATGAGGAGAGCAATTATCAAGAAGGATAATAATATGACTAAGTAAAATCAGGTGTTGAGGAGAGAGAAAGAAAGCAGGATGAGGAGTACATAGACAAATTTCATTATTGTCCATACTAGGTAATTGCTTACCTACGGCAGTACTTTAAATTCAATGTAAAGAAATAGAAGATTAAGAATGCCATAGAAAATTATAGGTAAGAATAATAACCTCCAGAATGAAACCACAATTCTCATTTTTTAATAGAAAAGCACAAAGGGGCACCTGGGTGGCTCAGTTGATTGAGTGCCCAACTTTGGCTCAGGTCATGATCTCACGGTTTATGAGTTCAAGCCCCGGGTCAGGCTCTGTGCTGACAGTTCGGAGCCTGGAGCCTGCTTCAGATTCTGTGTCTCCCTCTCTCTCTGTCCCTCCCTGGCTCACTCTCACTCTGTCTCTCTCAAAAACAAATAAACATTTTAAAAAATTGTTTTAAGGAAAAGTACACAAAAATATTTATATATACACAACAGAGTTCTATAAACTCTGTAGAGTTCTATAAACTCTATTCAAAGTTCTATAAATTTATAAATATCTCAAGCTTAACATAAAATCAGATGATAGAATCCAGGCCATTTGACTCATAACAATAAATGTAAATAGACTTAAATTGACATATTAAAAGAACTTAGAGATTGAATTTTAAAAAAGCTCAATTCTATGCTGCTCACAAGACACATAGTTAAAGCAAAGAGATTCAGAATATTTAGGGGAAAAAATATAATGGCAAACAGGACAAACACAGACAAAAGTAAAGCAATATTATTATCAGACAATGTTCCATTCAGACCAAAAAAAGCATTAGTAAGTGATGTAAGGGCACTAATAGCACTTAATAATGTGATTAACACAGAAGATATAATAGTTATCACTATGTAACTTCAAATGAAATAAGATCAACCTTCATAAAGCAAAACCTAGAGGCTATTCAAGGAGACATAGAAAAAAAAAAAAAAAACACAAGCAGTGGGAGACATTAATTCATCTCTCTCAGTTCATAGCAGATCATCAAAAAATGTAAGGTTTAAAGGACTAAAAATAGCATAATTAATAAAGTAGATCTAATTAATATTTCACAGATTCTGAATCCTGGAAAAATAAACCTTGTTTCAAATGCCAATAGATAGATCCTCCCTGGTGATCTAGTGGTTAGGATTTAGCACTCTAAAATGCCAATAGATATTCTCAAAAAAGAAAGAAAGGAGGAAAGAAAGAAAGAAAGAAAGAAAGAAAGAAAGAAAGAAAGAAAGAAAGAAGAAAGAAAGAAAGAAAGAAAGAAAGAAAGAAAGAAAGAAAGACCAAATATCAGGCTTCAAAGATAATAATTTCAAAAAGTAGAATATAGGCACTATTTTCTAAACAATTCAGGAATAGAAAATACTAACAAAATAGGAAAATTAAAATTCCATAGTATCTTAAAATTTTAACATAATGTGTAAACACTTGGTGAAAGAAACTTCTTTCTGAGGGTGAAAGCCCTTCTCAGTGCAAGAAACCTAATCAAATGGAAGAACTTATGATATTCTTGAATAGGAAGACCAAGTATCAGAAATTCA